>NW_027099564.1:0-30003 GCF_031753505.1 Anomalospiza imberbis | reverse complement strand
AGCGAAGAATGGAAAGCGTTCCAGGACAACTTGCCTGCGTTTTGACTTGGTCCTGATGCCTCCCACCTTGGCAAGTCTTGCTCGTCGCCAGAGGCTCCGAGATGCACAGAAGACGGTGGCAGCTGCTGAAAAGAAGGGCAGCGGTGAGTTTGTCGACAAGCAAGAACATAGGCAGCTGCCTGTGCTTGGGAAGGAGCAGCTGCCTGGTTTTGGCAATTGTCTTCACAGCGCCCAGAAGCCCGGTGCTCTGCTGCTTTGTTTTTCGCAGTCAGTCAATTGCACACTAGTGAAGCTGAGCCAGGCTCTTCAGCTTTGCTGCTTTTGAGCATCTGTGCTCCACTTATGCTCTGTGACATCTCTCGAGGTGTTTTGCCTCGGCCAGGCTGGCAAGTGCCCGCTAGTACCTAGAGCTGGGCAGGAGAGGGCAGAGAGCACTTCCATCTGACAGCAGGTTGCAGATTGCCTCGGAAAGAGCCGTGTCCTTGGAATGTGCAGCAAATCCTCGTTCTTTGCAAACCGCGGTTAGTGTGCAGTGCAGGTCCACTCTCCCCTTGCCAAATGGAGTGGGAAAGCTTTTCGCTAAGATAGAGACGACTAGAGAGGCAGAAGCACGGCTCCGGAGCTATCCGGAGGAAAGTGCCGCTTCCCGGCGTCTTTCGGCTTGAAGCGGCGCTCGGAGCGCTGCGCTGCCGCTCTACTGAGCTGTGCGCGAATTAGCCGCTTCTTCGCCTCCGAGAGGCAGAGATCGCGGTTGCTTGGAAGAGGCGAAGAGCGAAGCCGCAAAGAAGCGGGCTTGCGTGCGAAGCCTTCCGACTGCTGGAGGACGGTGGCTGCCGCTCTCCTGCCTCTTGAATTCACTCTCGGCAAGCGAATGGAAAGCGTTCCAGGACAACTTGCCTGGGTTTTGACTTGGTCCTGATGCCTCCCACCTTGGCAAGTCTTGCTCGTCGCCAGAGGCTCCGAGATGCACAGAAGACGGTGGCAGCTGCTGAAAAGAAGGGCAGCGGTGAGTTTGTCGACAAGCAAGAACATAGGCAGCTGCCTGTGCTTGGGAAGGAGCAGCTGCCTGTTTTGGCAATTGCCTTCACAGCGCCCAGAAGCCCGGTGCTCTGCTGCTTTGTTTTTCGCAGTCAGTCAATTGCACACTAGTGAAGCTGAGCCAGGCTCTTCAGCTTTGCTGCTTTTGAGCATCTGTGCTCCACTTATGCTCTGTGACATCTCTCGAGGTTGTTTGCCTCGGCAGGCTGGCAAGTGCCCGCTAGTACCTAGAGCTGGGCAGGAGAGGGCAGAGAGCACTTCCATCTGACAGCAGGTTGCAGATTGCCTCGGAAAGAGCCGTGTCCTTGGAATGTGCAGCAAATCCTCTTTCTTTGCAAACCGCGGTTAGTGTGCAGTGCAGGTACGCTCTCCCCTTGCCAAATGGAGTGGGAAAGCTTTTCGCTAAGATAGAGACGACTAGAGAGGCAGAAGCGCGGCTCCGGAGCTATCCGGAGGAAAGTGCCTCTTCCCGGCGTCTTTCGGCTTGAAGCGGCGCTCCGGAGCGCTGCGCTGCCGCTCTACTGAGCTGTGCGCGAATTAGCCGCTTCTTCGCCTCCGAGAAGCAGAGATCGCGGTTGCTTGGAAGAGGCGAAGAACGAAGCCGCAAAGAAGCGGGCTTGCGTGCGAAGCCTTCCGACTGCTGGAGGACGGTGGCTGCCGCTCTCCTGCCTCTTGAATTCACTCTCGGCAAGCGAATGGAAAGCGTTCCAGGACAACTTGCCTGGGTTTTGACTTGGTCCTGATGCCTCCCACCTTGGCAAGTCTTGCTCGTCGCCAGAGGCTCCGAGATGCACAGAAGACGGTGGCAGCTGCTGAAAAGAAGGGCAGCGGTGAGTTTGTCGACAAGCAAAGAACATAGGCAGCTGCCTGTGCTTGGGAAGGAGCAGCTGCCTGGTTTTGGCAATTGCCTTCACAGCGCCCAGAAGCCCGGTGCTCTGCTGCTTTGTTTTTCGCAGTCAGTCAATTGCACACTAGTGAAGCTGAGCCAGGCTCTTCAGCTTTGCTGCTTTTGAGCATCTGTGCTCCACTTATGCTCTGTGACATCTCTCGAGGTTGTTTGCCTCGGCAGGCAGTGCCCGCTAGTACCTAGAGCTGGGCAGGAGAGGGCAGAGAGCACTTCCATCTGACAGCAGGTTGCAGATTGCCTCGGAAAGAGCCGTGTCCTTGGAATGTGCAGCAAATCCTCTTTCTTTGCAAACCGCGGTTAGTGTGCAGTGCAGGTACGCTCTCCCCTTGCCAAATGGAGTGGGAAAGCTTTTCGCTAAGATAGAGACGACTAGAGAGGCAGAAGCGCGGCTCCGGAGCTATCCGGAGGAAAGTGCCTCTTCCCGGCGTCTTTCGGCTTGAAGCGGCGCTCCGGAGCGCTGCGCTGCCGCTCTACTGAGCTGTGCGCGAATTAGCCGCTTCTTCGCCTCCGAGAAGCAGAGATCGCGGTTGCTTGGAAGAGGCGAAGAACGAAGCCGCAAAGAAGCGGGCTTGCGTGCGAAGCCTTCCGACTGCTGGAGGACGGTGGCTGCCGCTCTCCTGCCTCTTGAATTCACTCTCGGCAAGCGAATGGAAAGCGTTCCAGGACAACTTGCCTGGGTTTTGACTTGGTCCTGATGCGTCCCACCTTGGCAAGTCTTGCTCGTCGCCAGAGGCTCCGAGATGCACAGAAGACGGTGGCAGCTGCTGAAAAGAAGGGCAGCGGTGAGTTTGTCGACAAGCAAGAACATAGGCAGCTGCCTGTGCTTGGGAAGGAGCAGCTGCCTGGTTTTGGCAATTGCCTTCACAGCGCCCAGAAGCCCGGTGCTCTGCTGCTTTGTTTTTCGCAGTCAGTCAATTGCACACTAGTGAAGCTGAGCCAGGCTCTTCAGCTTTGCTGCTTTTGAGCATCTGTGCTCCACTTATGCTCTGTGACATCTCTCGAGGTTGTTTGCCTCGGCCAGGCTGGCAAGTGCCCGCTAGTACCTAGAGCTGGGCAGGAGAGGGCAGAGAGCACTTCCATCTGACAGCAGGTTGCAGATTGCCTCGGAAAGAGCCGTGTCCTTGGAATGTGGCAGCAAATCCTCTTTCTTTGCAAACCGCGGTTAGTGTGCAGTGCAGGTCCACTCTCCCCTTGCCAAATGGAGTGGGAAAGCTTTTCGCTAAGATAGAGACGACTAGAGAGGCAGAAGCACGGCTCCGGAGCTATCCGGAGGAAAGTGCCGCTTCCCGGCGTCTTTCGGCTTGAAGCGGCGCTCCGGAGCGCTGCGCTGCCGCTCTACTGAGCTGTGCGCGAATTAGCCGCTTCTTCGCCTCCGAGAGGCAGAGATCGCGGTTGCTTGGAAGAGGCGAAGAACGAAGCCGCAAAGAAGCGGGCTTGCGTGCGAAGCCTTCCGACTGCTGGAGGACGGTGGCTGCCGCTCTCCTGCCTCTTGAATTCACTCTCGGCAAGCGAATGGAAAGCGTTCCAGGACAACTTGCCTGGGTTTTGACTTGGTCCTGATGCCTCCCACCTTGGCAAGTCTTGCTCGTCGCCAGAGGCTCCGAGATGCACAGAAGACGGTGGCAGCTGCTGAAAAGAAGGGCAGCGGTGAGTTTGTCGACAAGCAAGAACATAGGCAGCTGCCTGTGCTTGGGAAGGAGCAGCTGCCTGGTTTTGGCAATTGCCTTCACAGCGCCCAGAAGCCCGGTGCTCTGCTGCTTTGTTTTTCGCAGTCAGTCAATTGCACACTAGTGAAGCTGAGCCAGGCTCTTCAGCTTTGCTGCTTTTGAGCATCTGTGCTCCACTTATGCTCTGTGACATCTCTCGAGGTGGTTTGCCTCGGCCAGGCTGGCAAGTGCCCGCTAGTACCTAGAGCTGGGCAGGAGAGGGCAGAGAGCACTTCCATCTGACAGCAGGTTGCAGATTGCCTCGGAAAGAGCCGTGTCCTTGGAATGTGCAGCAAATCCTCTTTCTTTGCAAACCGCGGTTAGTGTGCAGTGCAGGTCCACTCTCCCCTTGCCAAATGGAGTGGGAAAGCTTTTCGCTAAGATAGAGACGACTAGAGAGGCAGAAGCGCGGCTCCGGAGCTATCCGGAGGAAAGTGCCGCTTCCCGGCGTCTTTCGGCTTGAAGCGGCGCTCCGGAGCGCTGCGCTGCCGCTCTACTGAGCTGTGCGCGAATTAGCCGCTTCTTCGCCTCCGAGAGGCAGAGATCGCGGTTGCTTGGAAGAGGCGAAGAACGAAGCCGCAAAGAAGCGGGCTTGCATGCGAAGCCTTCCGACTGCTGGAGGACGGTGGCTGCCGCTCTCCTGCCTCTTGAATTCACTCTCGGCAAGCGAATGGAAAGCGTTCCAGGACAACTTGCCTGGGTTTTGACTTGGTCCTGATGCCTCCCACCTTGGCAAGTCTTGCTCGTCGCCAGAGGCTCCGAGATGCACAGAAGACGGTGGCAGCTGCTGAAAAGAAGGGCAGCGGTGAGTTTGTCGACAAGCAAGAACATAGGCAGCTGCCTGTGCTTGGGAAGGAGCAGCTGCCTGGTTTTGGCAATTGCCTTCACAGCGCCCAGAAGCCCGGTGCTCTGCTGCTTTGTTTTTCGCAGTCAGTCAATTGCACACTAGTGAAGCTGAGCCAGGCTCTTCAGCTTTGCTGCTTTTGAGCATCTGTGCTCCACTTATGCTCTGTGACATCTCTCGAGGTTGTTTGCCTCGGCCAGGCTGGCAAGTGCCCGCTAGTACCTAGAGCTGGGCAGGAGAGGGCAGAGAGCACTTCCATCTGACAGCAGGTTGCAGATTGCCTCGGAAAGAGCCGTGTCCTTGGAATGTGCAGCAAATCCTCTTTCTTTGCAAACCGCGGTTAGTGTGCAGTGCAGGTCCACTCTCCCCTTGCCAAATGGAGTGGGAAAGCTTTTCGCTAAGATAGAGACGACTAGAGAGGCAGAAGCGCGGCTCCGGAGCTATCCGGAGGAAAGTGCCGCTTCCCGGCGTCTTTCGGCTTGAAGCGGCGCTCCGGAGCGCTGCGCTGCCGCTCTACTGAGCTGTGCGCGAATTAGCCGCTTCTTCGCCTCCGAGAAGCAGAGATCGCGGTTGCTTGGAAGAGGCGAAGAACGAAGCCGCAAAGAAGCGGGCTTGCGTGCGAAGCCTTCCGACTGCTGGAGGACGGTGGCTGCCGCTCTCCTGCCTCTTGAATTCACTCTCGGCAAGCGAATGGAAAGCGTTCCAGGACAACTTGCCTGGGTTTTGACTTGGTCCTGATGCGTCCCACCTTGGCAAGTCTTGCTCGTCGCCAGAGGCTCCGAAATGCACAGAAGACGGTGGCAGCTGCTGAAAAGAAGGGCAGCGGTGAGTTTGTCGACAAGCAAGAACATAGGCAGCTGCCTGTGCTTGGGAAGGAGCAGCTGCCTGGTTTTGGCAATTGCCTTCACAGCGCCCAGAAGCCCGGTGCTCTGCTGCTTTGTTTTTCGCAGTCAGTCAATTGCACACTAGTGAAGCTGAGCCAGGCTCTTCAGCTTTGCTGCTTTTGAGCATCTGTGCTCCACTTATGCTCTGTGACATCTCTCGAGGTTGTTTGCCTCGCCCAGGCTGGCAAGTGCCCGCTAGTACCTAGAGCTGGGCAGGAGAGGGCAGAGAGCACTTCCATCTGACAGCAGGTTGCAGATTGCCTCGGAAAGAGCCGTGTCCTTGGAATGTGCAGCAAATCCTCTTTCTTTGCAAACCGCGGTTAGTGTGCAGTGCAGGTCCACTCTCCCTTGCCAAATGGAGTGGGAAAGCTTTTCGCTAAGATAGAGACGACTAGAGAGGCAGAAGCGCGGCTCCGGAGCTATCCGGAGGAAAGTGCCGCTTCCCGGCGTCTTTCGGCTTGAAGCGGCGCTCCGGAGCGCTGCGCTGCCGCTCTACTGAGCTGTGCGCGAATTAGCCGCTTCTTCGCCTCCGAGAAGCAGAGATCGCGGTTGCTTGGAAGAGGCGAAGAACGAAGCCGCAAAGAAGCGGGCTTGCGTGCGAAGCCTTCCGACTGCTGGAGGACAGTGGCTGCCGCTCTCCTGCCTCTTGAATTCACTCTCGGCAAGCGAATGGAAAGCGTTCCAGGACAACTTGCCTGGGTTTTGACTTGGTCCTGATGCGTCCCACCTTGGCAAGTCTTGCTCGTCGCCAGAGGCTCCGAGATGCACAGAAGACGGTGGCAGCTGCTGAAAAGAAGGACAGCGGTGAGTTTGTCGACAAGCAAGAACATAGGCAGCTGCCTGTGCTTGGGAAGGAGCAGCTGCCTGGTTTTGGCAATTGCCTTCACAGCGCCCAGAAGCCCGGTGCTCTGCTGCTTTGTTTTTCGCAGTCAGTCAATTGCACACTAGTGAAGCTGAGCCAGGCTCTTCAGCTTTGCTGCTTTTGAGCATCTGTGCTCCACTTATGCTCTGTGACATCTCTCGAGGTGGTTTGCCTCGCCCAGGCTGGCAAGTGCCCGCTAGTACCTAGAGCTGGGCAGGAGAGGGCAGAGAGCACTTCCATCTGACAGCAGGTTGCAGATTGCCTCGGAAAGAGCCGTGTCCTTGGAATGTGCAGCAAATCCTCTTTCTTTGCAAACCGCGGTTAGTGTGCAGTGCAGGTCCACTCTCCCCTTGCCAAATGGAGTGGGAAAGCTTTTCGCTAAGATAGAGACGACTAGAGAGGCAGAAGCGCGGCTCCGGAGCTATCCGGAGGAAAGTGCCGCTTCCCGGCGTCTTTCGGCTTGAAGCGGCGCTCCGGAGCGCTGCGCTGCCGCTCTACTGAGCTGTGCGCGAATTAGCCGCTTCTTCGCCTCCGAGAGGCAGAGATCGCGGTTGCTTGGAAGAGGCGAAGAGCGAAGCCGCAAAGAAGCGGGCTTGCGTGCGAAGCCTTCCGACTGCTGGAGGACGGTGGCTGCCGCTCTCCTGCCTCTTGAATTCACTCTCGGCAAGCGAATGGAAAGCGTTCCAGGACAACTTGCCTGGGTTTTTACTGGGTCCTGATGCGTCCCACCTTGGCAAGTCTTGCTCGTCGCCAGAGGCTCCGAGATGCACAGAAGACGGTGGCAGCTGCTGAAAAGAAGGGCAGCGGTGAGTTTGTCGACCAGCAAGAACATAGGCAGCTGCCTGTGCTTGGGAAGGAGCAGCTGCCTGGTTTTGGCAATTGCCTTCACAGCGCCCAGAAGCCCGGTGCTCTGCTGCTTTGTTTTTCGCAGTCAGTCAATTGCACACTAGTCAAGCTGAGCCAGGCTCTTCAGCTTTGCTGCTTTTGAGCATCTGTGCTCCACTTATGCTCTGTGACATCTCTCGAGGTGGTTTGCCTCGGCCAGGCTGGAAAGTGCCCGCTAGTACCTAGAGCTGGGCAGGAGAGGGCAGAGAGCACTTCCATCTGACAGCAGGTTGCAGATTGCCTCGGAAAGAGCCGTGTCCTTGGAATGTGCAGCAAATCCTCTTTCTTTGCAAACCGCGGTTAGTGTGCAGTGCAGGTCCACTCTCCCCTTGCCAGATGGAGTGGGAAAGCTTTTCGCTAAGATAGAGACGACTAGAGAGGCAGAAGCGCGGCTCCGGAGCTATCCGGAGGAAAGTGCCACTTCCCGGCGTCTTTCGACTTGAAGCGGCGCTCCGGAGCGCTGCGCTGCCGCTCTACTGAGCTGTGCGCGAATTAGCCGCTTCTTCGCCTCCGAGAGGCAGAGATCGCGGTTGCTTGGAAGAGGCGAAGAGCGAAGCCGCAAAGAAGCGGGCTTGCATGCGAAGCCTTCCGACTGCTGGAGGACGGTGGCTGCCGCTCTCCTGCCTGTTGAATTCACTCTCGGCAAGCGAATGGAAAGCGTTCCAGGACAACTTGCCTGGGTTTTGACTTGGTCCTGATGCGTCCCACCTTGGCAAGTCTTGCTCGTCGCCAGAGGCTCCGAGATGCACAGAAGACGGTGGCAGCTGCTGAAAAGAAGGGCAGCGGTGAGTTTGTCGACCAGCAAGAACATAGGCAGCTGCCTGTGCTTGGGAAGGAGCAGCTGCCTGGTTTTGGCAATTGCCTTCACAGCGCCCAGAAGCCCGGTGCTCTGCTGCTTTGTTTTTCGCAGTCAGTCAATTGCACACTAGTGAAGCTGAGCCAGGCTCTTCAGCTTTGCTGCTTTTGAGCATCTGTGCTCCACTTATGCTCTGTGACATCTCTCGAGGTTGTTTGCCTCGGCCAGGCTGGCAAGTGCCCGCTGGTAGCTAGAGCTGGGCAGGAGAGGGCAGAGAGCACTTCCATCTGACAGCAGGTTGCAGATTGCCTCGGAAAGAGCCGTGTCCTTGGAATGTGCAGCAAATCCTCTTTCTTTGCAAACCGCGGTTAGTGTGCAGTGCAGGTCCACTCTCCCCTTGCCAAATGGAGTGGGAAAGCTTTTCGCTAAGATAGAGACGACTAGAGAGGCAGAAGCGCGGCTCCGGAGCTATCCGGAGGAAAGTGCCACTTCCCGGCGTCTTTCGGCTTGAAGCGGCGCTCCGGAGCGCTGCGCTGCCGCTCTACTGAGCTGTGCGCGAATTAGCCGCTTCTTCGCCTCCGAGAGGCAGAGATCGCGGTTGCTTGGAAGAGGCGAAGAGCGAAGCCGCAAAGAAGCGGGCTTGCGTGCGAAGCCTTCCGACTGCTGGAGGACGGTGGCTGCCGCTCTCCTGCCTCTTGAATTCACTCTCGGCAAGCGAATGGAAAGCGTTCCAGGACAACTTGCCTGGGTTTTGACTTGGTCCTGATGCGTCCCACCTTGGCAAGTCTTGCTCGTCGCCAGAGGCTGCGAGATGCACAGAAGACGGTGGCAGCTGCTGAAAAGAAGGGCAGCGGTGAGTTTGTCGACAAGCAAGAACATAGGCAGCTGCCTGTGCTTGGGAAGGAGCAGCTGCCTGGTTTTGGCAATTGCCTTCACAGCGCCCAGAAGCCCGGTGCTCTGCTGCTTTGTTTTTCGCAGTCAGTCAATTGCACACTAGTGAAGCTGAGCCAGGCTCTTCAGCTTTGCTGCTTTTGAGCATCTGTGCTCCACTTATGCTCTGTGACATCTCTCGAGGTGGTTTGCCTCGCCCAGGCTGGCAAGTGCCCGCTAGTACCTAGAGCTGGGCAGGAGAGGGCAGAGAGCACTTCCATCTGACAGCAGGTTGCAGATTGCCTCGGAAAGAGCCGTGTCCTTGGAATGTGCAGCAAATCCTCTTTCTTTGCAAACCGCGGTTAGTGTGCAGTGCAGGTCCACTCTCCCCTTGCCAGATGGAGTGGGAAAGCTTTTCGCTAAGATAGAGACGACTAGAGAGGCAGAAGCGCGGCTCCGGAGCTATCCGGAGGAAAGTGCCACTTCCCGGCGTCTTTCGACTTGAAGCGGCGCTCCGGAGCGCTGCGCTGCCGCTCTACTGAGCTGTGCGCGAATTAGCCGCTTCTTCGCCTCCGAGAGGCAGAGATCGCGGTTGCTTGGAAGAGGCGAAGAGCGAAGCCGCAAAGAAGCGGGCTTGTGTGCGAAGCCTTCCGACTGCTGGAGGACGGTGGCTGCCGCTCTCCTGCCTCTTGAATTCACTCTCGGCAAGCGAATGGAAAGCGTTCCAGGACAACTTGCCTGGGTTTTGACTTGGTCCTGATGCGTCCCACCTTGGCAAGTCTTGCTCGTCGCCAGAGGCTCCGAGATGCACAGAAGACGGTGGCAGCTGCTGAAAAGAAGGGCAGCGGTGAGTTTGTCGACAAGCAAGAACATAGGCAGCTGCCTGTGCTTGGGAAGGAGCAGCTGCCTGGTTTTGGCAATTGCCTTCACAGCGCCCAGAAGCCCGGTGCTCTGCTGCTTTGTTTTTCGCAGTCAGTCAATTGCACACTAGTGAAGCTGAGCCAGGCTCTTCAGCTTTGCTGCTTTTGAGCATCTGTGCTCCACTTATGCTCTGTGACATCTCTCGAGGTTGTTTGCCTCGGCCAGGCTGGAAAGTGCCCGCTAGTACCTAGAGCTGGGCAGGAGAGGGCAGAGAGCACTTCTATCTGACAGCAGGTTGCAGATTGCCTCGGAAAGAGCCGTGTCCTTGGAATGTGCAGCAAATCCTCTTTCTTTGCAAACCGCGGTTAGTGTGCAGTGCAGGTCCACTCTCCCCTTGCCAAATGGAGTGGGAAAGCTTTTCGCTAAGATAGAGACGACTAGAGAGGCAGAAGCGCGGCTCCGGAGCTATCCGGAGGAAAGTGCCACTTCCCGGCGTCTTTCGGCTTGAAGCGGCGCTCCGGAGCGCTGCGCTGCCGCTCTACTGAGCTGTGCGCGAATTAGCCGCTTCTTCGCCTCCGAGAGGCAGAGATCGCGGTTGCTTGGAAGAGGCGAAGAGCGAAGCCGCAAAGAAGCGGGCTTGCGTGCGAAGCCTTCCGACTGCTGGAGGACGGTGGCTGCCGCTCTCCTGCCTCTTGAATTCACTCTCGGCAAGCGAATGGAAAGCGTTCCAGGACAACTTGCCTGGGTTTTTACTGGGTCCTGATGCGTCCCACCTTGGCAAGTCTTGCTCGTCGCCAGAGGCTCCGAGATGCACAGAAGACGGTGGCAGCTGCTGAAAAGAAGGGCAGCGGTGAGTTTGTCGACCAGCAAGAACATAGGCAGCTGCCTGTGCTTGGGAAGGAGCAGCTGCCTGGTTTTGGCAATTGCCTTCACAGCGCCCAGAAGCCCGGTGCTCTGCTGCTTTGTTTTTCGCAGTCAGTCAATTGCACACTAGTGAAGCTGAGCCAGGCTCTTCAGCTTTGCTGCTTTTGAGCATCTGTGCTCCACTTATGCTCTGTGACATCTCTCGAGGTTGTTTTCCTCGGCCAGGCTGGCAAGTGCCCGCTAGTACCTAGAGCTGGGCAGGAGAGGGCAGAGAGCACTTCCATCTGACAGCAGGTTGCAGATTGCCTCGGAAAGAGCCGTGTCCTTGGAATGTGCAGCAAATCCTCTTTCTTTGCAAACCGCGGTTAGTGTGCAGTGCAGGTCCACTCTCCCCTTGCCAAATGGAGTGGGAAAGCTTTTCGCTAAGATAGAGACGACAAGAGAGGCAGAAGCGCGGCTCCGGAGCTATCCGGAGGAAAGTGCCGCTTCCCGGCGTCTTTCGGCTTGAAGCGGCGCTCCGGAGCGCTGCGCTGCCCTCTACTGAGCTGTGCGCGAATTAGCCGCTTCTTCGCCTCCGAGAGGCAGAGATCGCGGTTGCTTAGAAGAGGCGAAGAGCGAAGCCGCAAAGAAAGCGGGCTTGCGTGCGAAGCCTTCCGACTGCTGGAGGACGGTGGCTGCCGCTCTCCTGCCTCTTGAAT
The DNA here is from genome assembly GCF_031753505.1 of Anomalospiza imberbis. Lineage (NCBI taxonomy): Eukaryota > Metazoa > Chordata > Aves > Passeriformes > Viduidae > Anomalospiza > Anomalospiza imberbis. The sequence continues at coordinate 18,788 of NW_027099564.1, read as the reverse complement.
TCACTCTCGGCAAGCGAATGGAAAGCGTTCCAGGACAACTTGCCTGGGTTTTGACTTGGTCCTGATGCGTCCCACCTTGGCAAGTCTTGCTCGTCGCCAGAGGCTCCGAGATGCACAGAAGACGGTGGCAGCTGCTGAAAAGAAGGGCAGCGGTGAGTTTGTCGACAAGCAAGAACATAGGCAGCTGCCTGTGCTTGGGAAGGAGCAGCTGCCTGTTTTGGCAATTGCCTTCACAGCGCCCAGAAGCCCGGTGCTCTGCTGCTTTGTTTTTCGCAGTCAGTCAATTGCACACTAGTGAAGCTGAGCCAGGCTCTTCAGCTTTGCTGCTTTTGAGCATCTGTGCTCCACTTATGCTCTGTGACATCTCTCGAGGTTGTTTGCCTCGGCCAGGCTGGCAAGTGCCTGCTAGTACCTAGAGCTGGGCAGGAGAGGGCAGAGAGCACTTCCATCTGACAGCAGGTTGCAGATTGCCTCGGAAAGAGCCGTGTCCTTGGAATGTGCAGCAAATCCTCTTTCTTTGCAAACCGCGGTTAGTGTGCAGTGCAGGTCCACTCTCCCCTTGCCAAATGGAGTGGGAAAGCTTTTCGCTAAGATAGAGACGACTAGAGAGGCAGAAGCGCGGCTCCGGAGCTATCCGGAGGAAAGTGCCGCTTCCGGCGTCTTTCGGCTTGAAGCGGCGCTCCGGAGCGCTGCGCTGCCGCTCTACTGAGCTGTGCGCGAATTAGCCGCTTCTTCGCCTCCGAGAAGCAGAGATCGCGGTTGCTTGGAAGAGGCGAAGAACGAAGCCGCAAAGAAGCGGGCTTGCGTGCGAAGCCTTCCGACTGCTGGAGGACGGTGGCTGCCGCTCTCCTGCCTCTTGAATTCACTCTCGGCAAGCGAATGGAAAGCGTTCCAGGACAACTTGCCTGGGTTTTGACTTGGTCCTGATGCGTCCCACCTTGGCAAGTCTTGCTCGTCGCCAGAGGCTCCGAAATGCACAGAAGACGGTGGCAGCTGCTGAAAAGAAGGGCAGCGGTGAGTTTGTCGACAAGCAAGAACATAGGCAGCTGCCTGTGCTTGGGAAGGAGCAGCTGCCTGGTTTTGGCAATTGCCTTCACAGCGCCCAGAAGCCCGGTGCTCTGCTGCTTTGTTTTTCGCAGTCAGTCAATTGCACACTAGTGAAGCTGAGCCAGGCTCTTCAGCTTTGCTGCTTTTGAGCATCTGTGCTCCACTTATGCTCTGTGACATCTCTCGAGGTTGTTTGCCTCGCCCAGGCTGGCAAGTGCCCGCTAGTACCTAGAGCTGGGCAGGAGAGGGCAGAGAGCACTTCCATCTGACAGCAGGTTGCAGATTGCCTCGGAAAGAGCCGTGTCCTTGGAATGTGCAGCAAATCCTCTTTCTTTGCAAACCGCGGTTAGTGTGCAGTGCAGGTCCACTCTCCCCTTGCCAAATGGAGTGGGAAAGCTTTTCGCTAAGATAGAGACGACTAGAGAGGCAGAAGCGCGGCTCCGGAGCTATCCGGAGGAAGTGCCGCTTCCCCGGCGTCTTTCGGCTTGAAGCGGCGCTCCGGAGCGCTGCGCTGCCGCTCTACTGAGCTGTGCGCGAATTAGCCGCTTCTTCGCCTCCGAGAGGCAGAGATCGCGGTTGCTTGGAAGAGGCGAAGAACGAAGCCGCAAAGAAGCGGGCTTGCATGCGAAGCCTTCCGACTGCTGGAGGACGGTGGCTGCCCGCTCTCCTGCCTCTTGAATTCACTCTCGGCAAGCGAATGGAAAGCGTTCCAGGACAACTTGCCTGGGTTTTGACTTGGTCCTGATGCGTCCCACCTTGGCAAGTCTTGCTCGTCGCCAGAGGCTCCGAGATGCACAGAAGACGGTGGCAGCTGCTGAAAAGAAGGGCAGCGGTGAGTTTGTCGACAAGCAAGAACATAGGCAGCTGCCTGTGCTTGGGAAGGAGCAGCTGCCTGGTTTTGGCAATTGCCTTCACAGCGCCCAGAAGCCGGTGCTCTGCTGCTTTGTTTTTCGCAGTCAGTCAATTGCACACTAGTGAAGCTGAGCCAGGCTCTTCAGCTTTGCTGCTTTTGAGCATCTGTGCTCCACTTATGCTCTGTGACATCTCTCGAGGTGGTTTGCCTCGCCCAGGCTGGAAAGTGCCCGCTAGTACCTAGAGCTGGGCAGGAGAGGGCAGAGAGCACTTCCATCTGACAGCAGGTTGCAGATTGCCTCGGAAAGAGCCGTGTCCTTGGAATGTGCAGCAAATCCTCTTTCTTTGCAAACCGCGGTTAGTGTGCAGTGCAGATCCACTCTCCCCTTGCCAAATGGAGTGGGAAAGCTTTTCGCTAAGATAGAGACGACTAGAGAGGCAGAAGCGCGGCTCCGGAGCTATCCGGAGGAAAGTGCCGCTTCCCGGCGTCTTTCGGCTTGAAGCGGCGCTCCGGAGCGCTGCGCTGCCGCTCTACTGAGCTGTGCGCGAATTAGCCGCTTCTTCGCCTCCGAGAGGCAGAGATCGCGGTTGCTTGGAAGAGGCGAAGAACGAAGCCGCAAAGAAGCGGGCTTGCGTGCGAAGCCTTCCGACTGCTGGAGGACGGTGGCTGCCGCTCTCCTGCCTCTTGAATTCACTCTCGGCAAGCGAATGGAAAGCGTTCCAGGACAACTTGCCTGGGTTTTTACTGGGTCCTGATGCGTCCCACCTTGGCAAGTCTTGCTCGTCGCCAGAGGCTCCGAGATGCACAGAAGACGGTGGCAGCTGCTGAAAAGAAGGGCAGCGGTGAGTTTGTCGACAAGCAAGAACATAGGCAGCTGCCTGTGCTTGGGAAGGAGCAGCTGCCTGGTTTTGGCAATTGCCTTCACAGCGCCCAGAAGCCCGGTGCTCTGCTGCTTTGTTTTTCGCAGTCAGTCAATTGCACACTAGTCAAGCTGAGCCAGGCTCTTCAGCTTTGCTGCTTTTGAGCATCTGTGCTCCACTTATGCTCTGTGACATCTCTCGAGGTTGTTTGCCTCGGCCAGGCTGGCAAGTGCCCCGCTAGTACCTAGAGCTGGGCAGGAGAGGGCAGAGAGCACTTCCATCTGACAGCAGGTTGCAGATTGCCTCGGAAAGAGCCGTGTCCTTGGAATGTGCAGCAAATCCTCTTTCTTTGCAAACCGCGGTTAGTGTGCAGTGCAGATCCACTCTCCCCTTGCCAAATGGAGTGGGAAAGCTTTTCGCTAAGATAGAGACGACTAGAGAGGCAGAAGCGCGGCTCCGGAGCTATCCGAGGAAAGTGCCGCTTCCCGGCGTCTTTCGGCTTGAAGCGGCGCTCCGGAGCGCTGCGCTGCCGCTCTACTGAGCTGTGCGCGAATTAGCCGCTTCTTCGCCTCCGAGAGGCAGAGATCGCGGTTGCTTGGAAGAGGCGAAGAACGAAGCCGCAAAGAAGCGGGCTTGCGTGCGAAGCCTTCCGACTGCTGGAGGACGGTGGCTGCCGCTCTCCTGCCTCTTGAATTCACTCTCGGCAAGCGAATGGAAAGCGTTCCAGGACAACTTGCCTGGGTTTTGACTTGGTCCTGATGCGTCCCACCTTGGCAAGTCTTGCTCGTCGCCAGAGGCTCCGAGATGCACAGAAGACGGTGGCAGCTGCTGAAAAGAAGGGCAGCGGTGAGTTTGTCGACAAGCAAGAACATAGGCAGCTGCCTGTGCTTGGGAAGGAGCAGCTGCCTGGTTTTGGCAATTGCCTTCACAGCGCCCAGAAGCCCGGTGCTCTGCTGCTTTGTTTTTCGCAGTCAGTCAATTGCACACTAGTCAAGCTGAGCCAGGCTCTTCAGCTTTGCTGCTTTTGAGCATCTGTGCTCCACTTATGCTCTGTGACATCTCTCGAGGTTGTTTGCCTCGCCCAGGCTGGCAAGTGCCCGCTAGTACCTAGAGCTGGGCAGGAGAGGGCAGAGAGCACTTCCATCTGACAGCAGGTTGCAGATTGCCTCGGAAAGAGCCGTGTCCTTGGAATGTGCAGCAAATCCTCTTTCTTTGCAAACCGCGGTTAGTGTGCAGTGCAGGTCCACTCTCCCCTTGCCAGATGGAGTGGGAAAGCTTTTCGCTAAGATAGAGACGACTAGAGAGGCAGAAGCGCGGCTCCGGAGCTATCCGGAGGAAAGTGCCACTTCCCGGCGTCTTTCGACTTGAAGCGGCGCTCCGGAGCGCTGCGCTGCCGCTCTACTGAGCTGTGCGCGAATTAGCCGCTTCTTCGCCTCCGAGAGGCAGAGATCGCGGTTGCTTGGAAGAGGCGAAGAGCGAAGCCGCAAAGAAGCGGGCTTGTGTGCGAAGCCTTCCGACTGCTGGAGGACGGTGGCTGCCGCTCTCCTGCCTCTTGAATTCACTCTCGGCAAGCGAATGGAAAGCGTTCCAGGACAACTTGCCTGGGTTTTGACTTGGTCCTGATGCGTCCCACCTTGGCAAGTCTTGCTCGTCGCCAGAGGCTCCGAGATGCACAGAAGACGGTGGCAGCTGCTGAAAAGAAGGGCAGCGGTGAGTTTGTCGACAAGCAAGAACATAGGCAGCTGCCTGTGCTTGGGAAGGAGCAGCTGCCTGGTTTTGGCAATTGCCTTCACAGCGCCCAGAAGCCCGGTGCTCTGCTGCTTTGTTTTTCGCAGTCAGTCAATTGCACACTAGTCAAGCTGAGCCAGGCTCTTCAGCTTTGCTGCTTTTGAGCATCTGTGCTCCACTTATGCTCTGTGACATCTCTCGAGGTGGTTTGCCTCGGCCAGGCTGGCAATTGCCCGCTAGTACCTAGAGCTGGGCAGGAGAGGGCAGAGAGCACTTCCATCTGACAGCAGGTTGCAGATTGCCTCGGAAAGAGCCGTGTCCTTGGAATGTGCAGCAAATCCTCTTTCTTTGCAAACCGCGGTTAGTGTGCAGTGCAGGTCCACTCTCCCCTTGCCAAATGGAGTGGGAAAGCTTTTCGCTAAGATAGAGACGACTAGAGAGGCAGAAGCGCGGCTCCGGAGCTATCCGGAGGAAAGTGCCGCTTCCCCGGCGTCTTTCGGCTTGAAGCGGCGCTCCGGAGCGCTGCGCTGCCGCTCTACTGAGCTGTGCGCGAATTAGCCGCTTCTTCGCCTCCGAGAGGCAGAGATCGCGGTTGCTTGGAAGAGGCGAAGAACGAAGCCGCAAAGAAGCGGGCTTGCATGCGAAGCCTTCCGACTGCTGGAGGACGGTGGCTGCCGCTCTCCTGCCTCTTGAATTCACTCTCGGCAAGCGAATGGAAAGCGTTCCAGGACAACTTGCCTGGGTTTTGACTTGGTCCTGATGCGTCCCACCTTGGCAAGTCTTGCTCGTCGCCAGAGGCTCCGAGATGCACAGAAGACGGTGGCAGCTGCTGAAAAGAAGGGCAGCGGTGAGTTTGTCGACAAGCAAGAACATAGGCAGCTGCCTGTGCTTGGGAAGGAGCAGCTGCCTGGTTTTGGCAATTGCCTTCACAGCGCCCAGAAGCCCGGTGCTCTGCTGCTTTGTTTTTCGCAGTCAGTCAATTGCACACTAGTGAAGCTGAGCCAGGCTCTTCAGCTTTGCTGCTTTTGAGCATCTGTGCTCCACTTATGCTCTGTACATCTCTCGAGGTGGTTTGCCTCGCCCAGGCGTGGAAAGTGCCCGCTAGTACCTAGAGCTGGGCAGGAGAGGGCAGAGAGCACTTCCATCTGACAGCAGGTTGCAGATTGCCTCGGAAAGAGCCGTGTCCTTGGAATGTGCAGCAAATCCTCTTTCTTTGCAAACCGCGGTTAGTGTGCAGTGCAGATCCACTCTCCCCTTGCCAAATGGAGTGGGAAAGCTTTTCGCTAAGATAGAGACGACTAGAGAGGCAGAAGCGCGGCTCCGGAGCTATCCGGAGGAAAGTGCCGCTTCCCGGCGTCTTTCGGCTTGAAGCGGCGCTCCGGAGCGCTGCGCTGCCGCTCTACTGAGCTGTGCGCGGAATTAGCCGCTTCTTCGCCTCCGAGAGGCAGAGATCGCGGTTGCTTGGAAGAGGCGAAGAACGAAGCCGCAAAGAAGCGGGCTTGCGTGCGAAGCCTTCCGACTGCTGGAGGACGGTGGCTGCCGCTCTCCTGCCTCTTGAATTCACTCTCGGCAAGCGAATGGAAAGCGTTCCAGGACAACTTGCCTGGGTTTTTACTGGGTCCTGATGCGTCCCACCTTGGCAAGTCTTGCTCGTCGCCAGAGGCTCCGAGATGCACAGAAGACGGTGGCAGCTGCTGAAAAGAAGGGCAGCGGTGAGTTTGTCGACAAGCAAGAACATAGGCAGCTGCCTGTGCTTGGGAAGGAGCAGCTGCCTGGTTTTGGCAATTGCCTTCACAGCGCCCAGAAGCCCGGTGCTCTGCTGCTTTGTTTTTCGCAGTCAGTCAATTGCACACTAGTGAAGCTGAGCCAGGCTCTTCAGCTTTGCTGCTTTTGAGCATCTGTGCTCCACTTATGCTCTGTGACATCTCTCGAGGTTGTTTGCCTCGGCCAGGCTGGCAAGTGCCCGCTAGTACCTAGAGCTGGGCAGGAGAGGGCAGAGAGCACTTCCATCTGACAGCAGGTTGCAGATTGCCTCGGAAAGAGCCGTGTCCTTGGAATGTGCAGCAATCCTCTTTCTTTGCAAACCGCGGTTAGTGTGCAGTGCAGATCCACTCTCCCCTTGCCAAATGGAGTGGGAAAGCTTTTCGCTAAGATAGAGACGACTAGAGAGGCAGAAGCGCGGCTCCGGAGCTATCCGGAGGAAAGTGCCGCTTCCCGGCGGTCTTTCGGCTTGAAGCGGCGCTCCGGAGCGCTGCGCTGCCGCTCTACTGAGCTGTGCGCGAATTAGCCGCTTCTTCGCCTCCGAGAGGCAGAGATCGCGGTTGCTTGGAAGAGGCGAAGAACGAAGCCGCAAAGAAGCGGGCTTGCGTGCGAAGCCTTCCGACTGCTGGAGGACGGTGGCTGCCGCTCTCCTGCCTCTTGAATTCACTCTCGGCAAGCGAATGGAAAGCGTTCCAGGACAACTTGCCTGGGTTTTGACTTGGTCCTGATGCGTCCCACCTTGGCAAGTCTTGCTCGTCGCCAGAGGCTCCGAGATGCACAGAAGACGGTGGCAGCTGCTGAAAAGAAGGGCAGCGGTGAGTTTGTCGACAAGCAAGAACATAGGCAGCTGCCTGTGCTTGGGAAGGAGCAGCTGCCTGGTTTTGGCAATTGCCTTCACAGCGCCCAGAAGCCCGGTGCTCTGCTGCTTTGTTTTTCGCAGTCAGTCAATTGCACACTAGTGAAGCTGAGCCAGGCTCTTCAGCTTTGCTGCTTTTGAGCATCTGTGCTCCACTTATGCTCTGTGACATCTCTCGAGGTGGTTTGCCTCGCCCAGGCTGGCAAGTGCCCGCTAGTACCTAGAGCTGGGCAGGAGAGGGCAGAGAGCACTTCCATCTGACAGCAGGTTGCAGATTGCCTCGGAAAGAGCCGTGTCCTTGGAATGTGCAGCAAATCCTCTTTCTTTGCAAACCGCGGTTAGTGTGCAGTGCAGGTCCACTCTCCCCTTGCCAGATGGAGTGGAAAGCTTTTCGCTAAGATAGAGACGACTAGAGAGGCAGAGCGCGGCTCCGGAGCTATCCGGAGGAAAGTGCCACTTCCCGGCGTCTTTCGACTTGAAGCGGCGCTCCGGAGCGCTGCGCTGCCGCTCTACTGAGCTGTGCGCGAATTAGCCGCTTCTTCGCCTCCGAGAGGCAGAGATCACGGTTGCTTGGAAGAGGCGAAGAGCGAAGCCGCAAAGAAGCGGGCTTGTGTGCGAAGCCTTCCGACTGCTGGAGGACGGTGGCTGCCGCTCTCCTGCCTCTTGAATTCACTCTCGGCAAGCGAATGGAAAGCGTTCCAGGACAACTTGCCTGGGTTTTGACTTGGGTCCTGATGCGTCCCACCTTGGCAAGTCTTGCTCGTCGCCAGAGGCTCCGAGATGCACAGAAGACGGTGGCAGCTGCTGAAAAGAAGGGCAGCGGTGAGTTTGTCGACAAGCAAGAACATAGGCAGCTGCCTGTGCTTGGGAAGGAGCAGCTGCCTGGTTTTGGCAATTGCCTTCACAGCGCCCAGAAGCCCGGTGCTCTGCTGCTTTGTTTTTCGCAGTCAGTCAATTGCACACTAGTGAAGCTGAGCCAGGCTCTTCAGCTTTGCTGCTTTTGAGCATCTGTGCTCCACTTATGCTCTGTGACATCTCTCGAGGTTGTTTGCCTCGGCCAGGCTGGAAAGTGCCCGCTAGTACCTAGAGCTGGGCAGGAGAGGGCAGAGAGCACTTCCATCTGACAGCAGGTTGCAGATTGCCTCGGAAAGAGCCGTGTCCTTGGAATGTGCAGCAAATCCTCTTTCTTTGCAAACCGCGGTTAGTGTGCAGTGCAGGTCCACTCTCCCCTTGCCAAATGGAGTGGGAAAGCTTTTCGCTAAGATAGAGACGACTAGAGAGGCAGAAGCGCGGCTCCGGAGCTATCCGGAGGAAAGTGCCGCTTCCCGGCGTCTTTCGGCTTGAAGCGGCGCTCCGGAGCGCTGCGCTGCCGCTCTACTGAGCTGTGCGCGAATTAGCCGCTTCTTCGCCTCCGAGAGGCAGAGATCGCGGTTGCTTGGAAGAGGCGAAGAACGAAGCCGCAAAGAAGCGGGCTTGCGTGCGAAGCCTTCCGACTGCTGGAGGACGGTGGCTGCCGCTCTCCTGCCTCTTGAATTCACTCTCGGCAAGCGAATGGAAAGCGTTCCAGGACAACTTGCCTGGGTTTTTTACTGGGTCCTGATGCGTCCCACCTTGGCAAGTCTTGCTCGTCGCCAGAGGCTCCGAGATGCACAGAAGACGGTGGCAGCTGCTGAAAGAAGGGCAGCGTTGAGTTTGTCGACAAGCAAGAACATAGGCAGCTGCCTGTGCTTGGGAAGGAGCAGCTGCCTGGTTTTTGGCAATTGCCTTCACAGCGCCCAGAAGCCCGGTGCTCTGCTGCTTTGTTTTTCGCAGTCAGATCAATTGCACACTAGTCAAGCTGAGCCAGGCTCTTCAGCTTTGCTGCTTTTGAGCATCTGTGCTCCACTTATGCTCTGTGACATCTCTCGAGGTGGTTTGCCTCGCCCAGGCTGGCAAGTGCCCGCTAGTACCTAGAGCTGGGCAGGAGAGGGCAGAGAGCACTTCCATCTGACAGCAGGTTGCAGATTGCCTCGGAAAGAGCCGTGTCCTTGGAATGTGCAGCAAATCCTCTTTCTTTGCAAACCGCGGTTAGTGTGCAGTGCAGGTCCACTCTCCCCTTGCCAGATGGAGTGGGAAAGCTTTTCGCTAAGATAGAGACGACTAGAGAGGCAGAAGCGCGGCTCCGGAGCTATCCGGAGGAAAGTGCCACTTCCCCGGCGTCTTTCGACTTGAAGCGGCGCTCCGGAGCGCTGCGCTGCCGCTCTACTGAGCTGTGCGCGAATTAGCCGCTTCTTCGCCTCCGAGAGGCAGAGATCGCGGTTGCTTGGAAGAGGCGAAGAGCGAAGCCGCAAAGAAGCGGGCTTGTGTGCGAAGCCTTCCGACTGCTGGAGGACGGTGGCTGCCGCTCTCCTGCCTCTTGAATTCACTCTCGGCAAGCGAATGGAAAGCGTTCCAGGACAACTTGCCTGGGTTTTGACTTGGTCCTGATGCGTCCCACCTTGGCAAGTCTTGCTCGTCGCCAGAGGCTCCGAGATGCACAGAAGACGGTGGCAGCTGCTGAAAAGAAGGGCAGCGGTGAGTTTGTCGACAAGCAAGAACATAGGCAAGCTGCCTGTGCTTGGGAAGGAGCAGCTGCCTGGTTTTGGCAATTGCCTTCACAGCGCCCAGAAGCCCGGTGCTCTGCTGCTTTGTTTTTCGCAGTCAGTCAATTGCACACTAGTGAAGCTGAGCCAGGCTCTTCAGCTTTGCTGCTTTTGAGCATCTGTGCTCCACTTATGCTCTGTGACATCTCTCGAGGTGGTTTGCCTCGGCCAGGCTGGAAAGTGCCCGCTAGTACCTAGAGCTGGGCAGGAGAGGGCAGAGAGCACTTCCATCTGACAGCAGGTTCCAGATTGCCTCGGAAAGAGCCGTGTCCTTGGAATGTGCAGCAAATCCTCTTTCTTTGCAAACCGCGGTTAGTGTGCAGTGCAGGTCCACTCTCCCCTTGCCAAATGGAGTGGGAAAGCTTTTCGCTAAGATAGAGACGACTAGAGAGGCAGAAGCGCGGCTCCGGAGCTATCCGGAGGAAAGTGCCGCTTCCCGGCGTCTTTCGGCTTGAAGCGGCGCTCCGGAGCGCTGCGCTGCCGCTCTACTGAGCTGTGCGCGAATTAGCCGCTTCTTCGCCTCCGAGAAGCAGAGATCGCGGTTGCTTGGAAGAGGCGAAGAACGAAGCCGCAAAGAAGCGGGCTTGCGTGCGAAGCCTTCCGACTGCTGGAGGACGGTGGCTGCCGCTCTCCTGCCTCTTGAATTCACTCTCGGCAAGCGAATGGAAAGCGTTCCAGGACAACTTGCCTGGGTTTTGACTTGGTCCTGATGCTGTCCCACCTTGGCAAGTCTTGCTCGTCGCCAGAGGCTCCGAAATGCACAGAAGACGGTGGCAGCTGCTGAAAAGAAGGGCAGCGGTGAGTTTGTCGACAAGCAAGAACATAGGCAGCTGCCTGTGCTTGGGAAGGAGCAGCTGCCTGGTTTTGGCAATTGCCTTCACAGCGCCCAGAAGCCCGGTGCTCTGCTGCTTTGTTTTTCGCAGTCAGTCAATTGCACACTAGTGAAGCTGAGCCAGGCTCTTCAGCTTTGCTGCTTTTGAGCATCTGTGCTCCACTTAGGCTCTGTGACATCTCTCGAGGTTGTTTGCCTCGGCCAGGCTGGCAAGTGCCCGCTAGTACCTAGAGCTGGGCAGGAGAGGGCAGAGAGCACTTCCATCTGACAGCAGGTTGCAGATTGCCTCGGAAAGAGCCGTGTCCTTGGAATGTGCAGCAAATCCTCTTTCTTTGCAAACCGCGGTTAGTGTGCAGTGCAGGTCCACTCTCCCCTTGCCAAATGGAGTGGGAAAGCTTTTCGCTAAGATAGAGACGACTAGAGAGGCAGAAGCGCGGCTCCGGAGCTATCCGGAGGAAAGTGCCGCTTCCCGGCGTCTTTCGGCTTGAAGCGGCGCTCCGGAGCGCTGCGCTGCCGCTCTACTGAGCTGTGCGCGAATTAGCCGCTTCTTCGCCTCCGAGAGGCAGAGATCGCGGTTGCTTGGAAGAGGCGAAGAACGAAGCCGCAAAGAAGCGGGCTTGCATGCGAAGCCTTCCGACTGCTGGAGGACGGTGGCTGCCGCTCTCCTGCCTCTTGAATTCACTCTCGGCAAGCGAATGGAAAGCGTTCCAGGACAACTTGCCTGGGTTTTGACTTGGTCCTGATGCGTCCCACCTTGGCAAGTCTTGCTCGTCGCCAGAGGCTCCGAGATGCACAGAAGACGGTGGCAGCTGCTGAAAAGAAGGGCAGCGGTGAGTTTGTCGACAAGCAAGAACATAGGCAGCTGCCTGTGCTTGGGAAGGAGCAGCTGCCTGGTTTTGGCAATTGCCTTCACAGCGCCCAGAAGCCCGGTGCTCTGCTGCTTTGTTTTTCGCAGTCAGTCAATTGCACACTAGTGAAGCTGAGCCAGGCTCTTCAGCTTTGCTGCTTTTGAGCATCTGTGCTCCACTTATGCTCTGTGACATCTCTCGAGGTGGTTTGCCTCGCCCAGGCTGGAAAGTGCCCGCTAGTACCTAGAGCTGGGCAGGAGAGGGCAGAGAGCACTTCCATCTGACAGCAGGTTGCAGATTGCCTCGGAAAGAGCCGTGTCCTTGGAATGTGCAGCAAATCCTCTTTCTTTGCAAACCGCGGTTAGTGTGCAGTGCAGATCCACTCTCCCCTTGCCAAATGGAGTGGGAAAGCTTTTCGCTAAGATAGAGACGACTAGAGAGGCAGAAGCGCGGCTCCGGAGCTATCCGGAGGAAAGTGCCGCTTCCCGGCGTCTTTCGGCTTGAAGCGGCGCTCCGGAGCGCTGCGCTGCCGCTCTACTGAGCTGTGCGCGAATTAGCCGCTTCTTCGCCTCCGAGAGGCAGAGATCGCGGTTGCTTGGAAGAGGCGAAGAACGAAGCCGCAAAGAAGCGGGCTTGCGTGCGAAGCCTTCCGACTGCTGGAGGACGGTGGCTGCCGCTCTCCTGCCTCTTGAATTCACTCTCGGCAAGCGAATGGAAAGCGTTCCAGGACAACTTGCCTGGGTTTTTACTGGGTCCTGATGCGTCCCACCTTGGCAAGTCTTGCTCGTCGCCAGAGGCTCCGAGATGCACAGAAAGACGGTGGCAGCTGCTGAAAAGAAGGGCAGCGGTGAGTTTGTCGACAAGCAAGAACATAGGCAGCTGCCTGTGCTTGGGAAGGAGCAGCTGCCTGGTTTTGGCAATTGCCTTCACAGCGCCCAGAAGCCCGGTGCTCTGCTGCTTTGTTTTTCGCAGTCAGTCAATTGCACACTAGTGAAGCTGAGCCAGGCTCTTCAGCTTTGCTGCTTTTGAGCATCTGTGCTCCACTTATGCTCTGTGACATCTCTCGAGGTTGTTTGCCTCGGCCAGGCTGGCAAGTGCCCGCTAGTACCTAGAGCTGGGCAGGAGAGGGCAGAGAGCACTTCCATCTGACAGCAGGTTGCAGATTGCCTCGGAAAGAGCCGTGTCCTTGGAATGTGCAGCAAATCCTCTTTCTTTGCAAACCGCGGTTAGTGTGCAGTGCAGATCCACTCTCCCCTTGCCAAATGGAGTGGGAAAGCTTTTCGCTAAGATAGAGACGACTAGAGAGGCAGAAGCGCGGCTCCGGAGCTATCCGGAGGAAAGTGCCGCTTCCCGGCGTCTTTCGGCTTGAAGCGGCGCTCCGGAGCGCTGCGCTGCCGCTCTACTGAGCTGTGCGCGAATTAGCCGCTTCTTCGCCTCCGAGAGCAGAGATCGCGGTTGCTTGGAAGAGGCGAAGAACGAAGCCGCAAAGAAGCGGGCTTGCGTGCGAAGCCTTCCGACTGCTGGAGGACGGTGGCTGCCGCTCTCCTGCCTCTTGAATTCACTCTCGGCAAGCGAATGGAAAGCGTTCCAGGACAACTTGCCTGGGTTTTGACTTGGTCCTGATGCGTCCCACCTTGGCAAGTCTTGCTCGTCGCCAGAGGCTCCGAGATGCACAGAAGACGGTGGCAGCTGCTGAAAAGAAGGGCAGCGGTGAGTTTGTCGACAAGCAAGAACATAGGCAGCTGCCTGTGCTTGGGAAGGAGCAGCTGCCTGGTTTTGGCAATTGCCTTCACAGCGCCCAGAAGCCCGGTGCTCTGCTGCTTTGTTTTTCGCAGTCAGTCAATTGCACACTAGTGAAGCTGAGCCAGGCTCTTCAGCTTTGCTGCTTTTGAGCATCTGTGCTCCACTTATGCTCTGTGACATCTCTCGAGGTGGTTTGCCTCGCCCAGGCTGGCAAGTGCCCGCTAGTACCTAGAGCTGGGCAGGAGAGGGCAGAGAGCACTTCCATCTGACAGCAGGTTGCAGATTGCCTCGGAAAGAGCCGTGTCCTTGGAATGTGCAGCAAATCCTCTTTCTTTGCAAACCGCGGTTAGTGTGCAGTGCAGGTCCACTCTCCCCTTGCCAGATGGAGTGGGAAAGCTTTTCGCTAAGATAGAGACGACTAGAGAGGCAGAAGCGCGGCTCCGGAGCTATCCGGAGGAAAGTGCCACTTCCCGGCGTCTTTCGACTTGAAGCGGCGCTCCGGAGCGCTGCGCTGCCGCTCTACTGAGCTGTGCGCGAATTAGCCGCTTCTTCGCCTCCGAGAGGCAGAGATCACGGTTGCTTGGAAGAGGCGAAGAGCGAAGCCGCAAAGAAGCGGGCTTGTGTGCGAAGCCTTCCGACTGCTGGAGGACGGTGGCTGCCGCTCTCCTGCCTCTTGAATTCACTCTCGGCAAGCGAATGGAAAGCGTTCCAGGACAACTTGCCTGGGTTTTGACTTGGTCCTGATGCGTCCCACCTTGGCAAGTCTTGCTCGTCGCCAGAGGCTCCGAGATGCACAGAAGACGGTGGCAGCTGCTGAAAAGAAGGGCAGCGGTGAGTTTGTCGACAAGCAAGAACATAGGCAGCTGCCTGTGCTTGGGAAGGAGCAGCTGCCTGGTTTTGGCAATTGCCTTCACAGCGCCCAGAAGCCCGGTGCTCTGCTGCTTTGTTTTTCGCAGTCAGTCAATTGCACACTAGTGAAGCTGAGCCAGGCTCTTCAGCTTTGCTGCTTTTGAGCATCTGTGCTCCACTTATGCTCTGTGACATCTCTCGAGGTTGTTTGCCTCGGCCAGGCTGGAAAGTGCCCGCTAGTACCTAGAGCTGGGCAGGAGAGGGCAGAGAGCACTTCCATCTGACAGCAGGTTGCAGATTGCCTCGGAAAGAGCCGTGTCCTTGGAATGTGCAGCAAATCCTCTTTCTTTGCAAACCGCGGTTAGTGTGCAGTGCAGGTCCACTCTCCCCTTGCCAAATGGAGTGGGAAAGCTTTTCGCTAAGATAGAGACGACTAGAGAGGCAGAAGCGCGGCTCCGGAGCTATCCGGAGGAAAGTGCCGCTTCCCGGCGTCTTTCGGCTTGAAGCGGCGCTCCGGAGCGCTGCGCTGCCGCTCTACTGAGCTGTGCGCGAATTAGCCGCTTCTTCGCCTCCGAGAGGCAGAGATCGCGGTTGCTTGGAAGAGGCGAAGAACGAAGCCGCAAAGAAGCGGGCTTGCGTGCGAAGCCTTCCGACTGCTGGAGGACGGTGGCTGCCGCTCTCCTGCCTCTTGAATTCACTCTCGGCAAGCGAATGGAAAGCGTTCCAGGACAACTTGCCTGGGTTTTTACTGGGTCCTGATGCGTCCCACCTTGGCAAGTCTTGCTCGTCGCCAGAGGCTCCGAGATGCACAGAAGACGGTGGCAGCTGCTGAAAAGAAGGGCAGCGGTGAGTTTGTCGACAAGCAAGAACATAGGCAGCTGCCTGTGCTTGGGAAGGAGCAGCTGCCTGGTTTTGGCAATTGCCTTCACAGCGCCCAGAAGCCCGGTGCTCTGCTGCTTTGTTTTTCGCAGTCAGTCAATTGCACACTAGTGAAGCTGAGCCAGGCTCTTCAGCTTTGCTGCTTTTGAGCATCTGTGCTCCACTTATGCTCTGTGACATCTCTCGAGGTGGTTTGCCTCGCCCAGGCTGGCAAGTGCCCGCTAGTACCTAGAGCTGGGCAGGAGAGGGCAGAGAGCACTTCCATCTGACAGCAGGTTGCAGATTGCCTCGGAAAGAGCCGTGTCCTTGGAATGTGCAGCAAATCCTCTTTCTTTGCAAACCGCGGTTAGTGTGCAGTGCAGGTCCACTCTCCCCTTGCCAGATGGAGTGGGAAAGCTTTTCGCTAAGATAGAGACGACTAGAGAGGCAGAAGCGCGGCTCCGGAGCTATCCGGAGGAAAGTGCCACTTCCCGGCGTCTTTCGACTTGAAGCGGCGCTCCGGAGCGCTGCGCTGCCGCTCTACTGAGCTGTGCGCGAATTAGCCGCTTCTTCGCCTCCGAGAGGCAGAGATCGCGGTTGCTTGGAAGAGGCGAAGAGCGAAGCCGCAAAGAAGCGGGCTTGTGTGCGAAGCCTTCCGACTGCTGGAGGACGGTGGCTGCCGCTCTCCTGCCTCTTGAATTCACTCTCGGCAAGCGAATGGAAAGCGTTCCAGGACAACTTGCCTGGGTTTTGACTTGGTCCTGATGCGTCCCACCTTGGCAAGTCTTGCTCGTCGCCAGAGGCTCCGAGATGCACAGAAGACGGTGGCAGCTGCTGAAAAGAAGGGCAGCGGTGAGTTTGTCGACAAGCAAGAACATAGGCAGCTGCCTGTGCTTGGGAAGGAGCAGCTGCCTGGTTTTGGCAATTGCCTTCACAGCGCCCAGAAGCCCGGTGCTCTGCTGCTTTGTTTTTCGCAGTCAGTCAATTGCACACTAGTGAAGCTGAGCCAGGCTCTTCAGCTTTGCTGCTTTTGAGCATCTGTGCTCCACTTATGCTCTGTGACATCTCTCGAGGTGGTTTGCCTCGGCCAGGCTGGAAAGTGCCCGCTAGTACCTAGAGCTGGGCAGGAGAGGGCAGAGAGCACTTCCATCTGACAGCAGGTTCCAGATTGCCTCGGAAAGAGCCGTGTCCTTGGAATGTGCAGCAAATCCTCTTTCTTTGCAAACCGCGGTTAGTGTGCAGTGCAGGTCCACTCTCCCCTTGCCAAATGGAGTGGGAAAGCTTTTCGCTAAGATAGAGACGACTAGAGAGGCAGAAGCGCGGCTCCGGAGCTATCCGGAGGAAAGTGCCGCTTCCCGGCGTCTTTCGGCTTGAAGCGGCGCTCCGGAGCGCTGCGCTGCCGCTCTACTGAGCTGTGCGCGAATTAGCCGCTTCTTCGCCTCCGAGAGGCAGAGATCGCGGTTGCTTGGAAGAGGCGAAGAGCGAAGCCGCAAAGAAGCGGGCTTGTGTGAGAAGCCTTCCGACTGCCGGAGGACGGTGGCTGCCGCTCTCCTGCCTCTTGAATTCACTCTCGGCAAGCGAATGGAAAGCGTTCCAGGACAACTTGCCTGGGTTTTGACTTGGTCCTGATGCGTCCCACCTTGGCAAGTCTTGCTCGTCGCCAGAGGCTCCGAGATGCACAGAAGACGGTGGCAGCTGCTGAAAAGAAGGGCAGCGGTGAGTTTGTCGACAAGCAAGAACATAGGCAGCTGCCTGTGCTTGGGAAGGAGCAGCTGCCTGGTTTTGGCAATTGCCTTCACAGCGCCCAGAAGCCCGGTGCTCTGCTGCTTTGTTTTTCGCAGTCAGTCAATTGCACACTAGTGAAGCTGAGCCAGGCTCTTCAGCTTTGCTGCTTTTGAGCATCTGTGCTCCACTTAGGCTCTGTGACATCTCTCGAGGTTGTTTGCCTCGGCCAGGCTGGCAAGTGCCCGCTAGTACCTAGAGCTGGGCAGGAGAGGGCAGAGAGCACTTCCATCTGACAGCAGGTTGCAGATTGCCTCGGAAAGAGCCGTGTCCTTGGAATGTGCAGCAAATCCTCTTTCTTTGCAAACCGCGGTTAGTGTGCAGTGCAGGTCCACTCTCCCCTTGCCAAATGGAGTGGGAAAGCTTTTCGCTAAGATAGAGACGACTAGAGAGGCAGAAGCGCGGCTCCGGAGCTATCCGGAGGAAAGTGCCGCTTCCCGGCGTCTTTCGGCTTGAAGCGGCGCTCCGGAGCGCTGCGCTGCCGCTCTACTGAGCTGTGCGCGAATTAGCCGCTTCTTTCGCCTCCGAGAGGCAGAGATCGCGGTTGCTTGGAAGAGGCGAAGAACGAAGCCGCAAAGAAGCGGGCTTGCGTGCGAAGCCTTCCGACTGCTGGAGGACGGTGGCTGCCGCTCTCCTGCCTCTTGAATTCACTCTCGGCAAGCGAATGGAAAGCGTTCCAGGACAACTTGCCTGGGTTTTGACTTGGTCCTGATGCCTCCCACCTTGGCAAGTCTTGCTCGTCGCCAGAGGCTCCGAGATGCACAGAAGACGGTGGCAGCTGCTGAAAAGAAGGGCAGCGGTGAGTTTGTCGACAAGCAAGAACATAGGCAGCTGCCTGTGCTTGGGAAGGAGCAGCTGCCTGGTTTTGGCAATTGCCTTCACAGCGCCCAGAAGCCCGGTGCTCTGCTGCTTTGTTTTTCGCAGTCAGTCAATTGCACACTAGTGAAGCTGAGCCAGGCTCTTCAGCTTTGCTGCTTTTGAGCATCTGTGCTCCACTTATGCTCTGTGACATCTCTGGAGGTTGTTTGCCTCGGCCAGGCTGGCAAGTGCCCGCTAGTACCTAGAGCTGGGCAGGAGAGGGCAGAGAGCACTTCCATCTGACAGCAGGTTGCAGATTGCCTCGGAAAGAGCCGTGTCCTTGGAATGTGCAGCAAATCCTCTTTCTTTGCAAACCGCGGTTAGTGTGCAGTGCAGGTCCACTCTCCCCTTGCCAAATGGAGTGGGAAAGCTTTTCGCTAAGATAGAGACGACTAGAGAGGCAGAAGCGCGGCTCCGGAGCTATCCGGAGGAAAGTGCCGCTTCCCGGCGTCTTTCGGCTTGAAGCGGCGCTCCGGAGCGCTGCGCTGCCGCTCTACTGAGCTGTGCGCGAATTAGCCGCTTCTTCGCCTCCGAGAGGCAGAGATCGCGGTTGCTTGGAAGAGGCGAAGAACGAAGCCGCAAAGAAGCGGGCTTGCGTGCGAAGCCTTCCGACTGCTGGAGGACGGTGGCTGCCGCTCTCCTGCCTCTTGAATTCACTCTCGGCAAGCGAATGGAAAGCGTTCCAGGACAACTTGCCTGGGTTTTTACTGGGTCCTGATGCGTCCCACCTTGGCAAGTCTTGCTCGTCGCCAGAGGCTCCGAGATGCACAGAAGACGGTGGCAGCTGCTGAAAAGAAGGGCAGCGGTGAGTTTGTCGACAAGCAAGAACATAGGCAGCTGCCTGTGCTTGGGAAGGAGCAGCTGCCTGGTTTTGGCAATTGCCTTCACAGCGCCCAGAAGCCCGGTGCTCTGCTGCTTTGTTTTTCGCAGTCAGTCAATTGCACACTAGTGAAGCTGAGCCAGGCTCTTCAGCTTTGCTGCTTTTGAGCATCTGTGCTCCACTTATGCTCTGTGACATCTCTCGAGGTTGTTTGCCTCGGCCAGGCTGGAAAGTGCCCGCTAGTACCTAGAGCTGGGCAGGGGAGGGCAGAGAGCACTTCTATCTGACAGCAGGTTGCAGATTGCCTCGGAAAGAGCCGTGTCCTTGGAATGTGCAGCAAATCCTCTTTCTTTGCAAACCGCGGTTAGTGTGCAGTGCAGGTCCACTCTCCCCTTGCCAAATGGAGTGGGAAAGCTTTTCGCTAAGATAGAGACGACTAGAGAGGCAGAAGCGCGGCTCCGGAGCTATCCGG
>NW_027099563.1:0-30104 GCF_031753505.1 Anomalospiza imberbis | reverse complement strand
GCTGAAAAGAAGGGCAGCGGTGAGTTTGTCGACAAGCAAGAACATAGGCAGCTGCCTGTGCTTGGGAAGGAGCAGCTGCCTGTTTTGGCAATTGCCTTCACAGCGCCCAGAAGCCCGGTGCTCTGCTGCTTTGTTTTTCGCAGTCAGTCAATTGCACACTAGTCAAGCTGAGCCAGGCTCTTCAGCTTTGCTGCTTTTGAGCATCTGTGCTCCACTTATGCTCTGTGACATCTCTCGAGGTTGTTTGCCTCGGCCAGGCTGGCAAGTGCCCGCTAGTACCTAGAGCTGGGCAGGAGAGGACAGAGAGCACTTCCATCTGACAGCAGGTTGCAGATTGCCTCGGAAAGAGCCGTGTCCTTGGAATGTGCAGCAAATCCTCTTTCTTTGCAAACCGCGGTTAGTGTGCAGTGCAGGTCCACTCTCCCCTTGCCAAATGGAGTGGGAAAGCTTTTCGCTAAGATAGAGACGACTAGAGAGGCAGAAGCGCGGCTCCGGAGCTATCCGGAGGAAAGTGCCGCTTCCCGGCGTCTTTCGGCTTGAAGCGGCACTCCGGAACGCTGCGCTGCCGCTCTACTGAGCTGTGCGCGAATTAGCCGCTTCTTCGCCTCCGAGAGGCAGAGATCGCGGTTGCTTGGAAGAGGCGAAGAACGAAGCCGCAAAGAAGCGGGCTTGTGTGCGAAGCCTTCCGACTGCTGGAGGACGGTGGCTGCCGCTCTCCTGCCTCTTGAATTCACTCTCGGCAAGCGAATGGAAAGCGTTCCAGGACAACTTGCCTGGGTTTTGACTTGGTCCTGATGCCTCCCACCTTGGCAAGTCTTGCTCGTCGCCAGAGGCTCCGAGATGCACAGAAGACGGTGGCAGCTGCTGGAAAGAAGGGCAGCGGTGAGTTTGTCGACAAGCAAGAACATAGGCAGCTGCCTGTGCTTGGGAAGGAGCAGCTGCCTGGTTTTGGCAATTGCCTTCACAGCGCCCAGAAGCCCGGTGCTCTGCTGCTTTGTTTTTCGCAGTCAGTCAATTGCACACTAGTGAAGCTGAGCCAGGCTCTTCAGCTTTGCTGCTTTTGAGCATCTGTGCTCCACTTATGCTCTGTGACATCTCTCGAGGTTGTTTGCCTCGGCCAGGCTGGCAAGTGCCCGCTAGTACCTAGAGCTGGGCAGGAGAGGGCAGAGAGCACTTCCATCTGACAGCAGGTTGCAGATTGCCTCGGAAAGAGCCGTGTCCTTGGAATGTGCAGCAAATCCTCTTTCTTTGCAAACCGCGGTTAGTGTGCAGTGCAGGTCCACTCTCCCCTTGCCAAATGGAGTGGGAAAGCTTTTCGCTAAGCTAGAGACGACTAGAGAGGCAGAAGCGCGGCTCCGGAGCTATCCGGAGGAAAGTGCCACTTCCCGGCGTCTTTCGGCTTGAAGCGGCGCTCCGGAGCGCTTTGCTGCCGCTCTACTGAGCTGTGTGCGAATTAGCCGCTTCTTCGCCTCTGAGAGGCAGAGATCGCGGTTGCTTGGAAGAGGCGAAGAACGAAGCCGCAAAGAAGCGGGCTTGTGTGCGAAGCCTTCCGACTGCTGGAGGACGGTGGCTGCCGCTCTCCTGCCTCTTGAATTCACTCTCAGCAAGCGAATGGAAAGCGTTCCAGGACAACTTGCCTGGGTTTTGACTTGGTCCTGATGCGTCCCACCTTGGCAAGTCTTGCTCGTCGCCAGAGGTTCCGAGATGCACAGAAGACGGTGGCAGCTGCTGAAAAGAAGGGCAGCGGTGAGTTTGTCGACAAGCAAGAACATAGGCAGCTGCCTGTGCTTGGGAAGGAGCAGCTGCCTGGTTTTGGCAATTGCCTTCACAGCGCCCAGAAGCCCGGTGCTCTGCTGCTTTGTTTTTCGCAGTCAGTCAATTGCACACTAGTGAAGCTGAGCCAGGCTCTTCAGCTTTGCTGCTTTTGAGCATCTGTGCTCCACTTATGCTCTGTGACATCTCTGGGGGTTGTTTGCCTCGCCCAGGCTGGCAAGTGCCCGCTAGTACCTAGAGCTGGGCAGGAGAGGGCAGAGAGCACTTCCATCTGACAGCAGGTTGCAGATTGCCTCAGAAAGAGCCGTGTCCTTGGAATGTGCAGCAAATCCTCTTTCTTTGCAAACCGCGGTTAGTGTGCAGTGCAGGTACACTCTCCCCTTGCCAAATGGAGTGGGAAAGCTTTTCGCTAGGATAGAGACGACTAGAGAGGCAGAAGCGCGGCTCCGGAGCTATCCGGAGGAAAGTGCCGCTTCCCGGCGTCTTTCGGCTTGAAGCGGCGCTCCGGAGCGCTGCGCTGCCACTCTACTGAGCTGTGCGCGAATTAGCCGCTTCTTCGCCTCCGAGAGGCAGAGATCGCGGTTGCTTGGAAGAGGCGAAGAACGAAGCCGCAAAGAAGCGGGCTTGTGTGCGAAGCCTTCCGACTGCTGGAGGACGGTGGCTGCCGCTCTCCTGCCTGCTGAATTCACTCTCGGCAAGCGAATGGAAAGCGTTCCAGGACAACTTGCCTGCGTTTTGACTTGGTCCTGATGCGTCCCACCTTGGCAAGTCTTGCTCGTCGCCAGAGGCTGCGAGATGCACAGAAGACGGTGGCAGCTGCTGAAAAGAAGGGCAGCGGTGAGTTTGTCGACAAGCAAGAACATAGGCAGCTGCCTGTGCTTGGGAAGGAGCAGCTGCCTGGTTTTGGCAATTGCCTTCACAGCGCCCAGAAGCCCGGTGCTCTGCTGCTTTGTTTTTCGCAGTCAGTCAATTGCACACTAGTGAAGCTGAGCCAGGCTCTTCAGCTTTGCTGCTTTTGAGCATCTGTGCTCCACTTATGCTCTGTGACATCTCTCGAGGCTGTTTGCCTCGCCCAGGCTGGCAAGTGCCCGCTAGTACCTAGAGCTGGGCAGGAGAGGACAGAGAGCACTTCCATCTGACAGCAGGTTGCAGATTGCCTCGGAAAGAGCCGTGTCCTTGGAATGTGCAGCAAATCCTCTTTCTTTGCAAACCGCGGTTAGTGTGCAGTGCAGGTACACTCTCCCCTTGCCAAATGGAGTGGGAAAGCTTTTCGCTAAGATAGAGACGACTAGAGAGGCAGAAGCGCGGCTCCGGAGCTATCCGGAGGAAAGTGCCGCTTCCCGGCGGTCTTTCGGCTTGAAGCGGCGCTCCGGAGCGCTGCGCTGCCGCTCTACTGAGCTGTGCGCGAATTAGCCGCTTCTTCGCCTCCGAGAGGCAGAGATCGCGGTTGCTTGGAAGAGGCGTAGAACGAAGCCGCAAAGAAGCGGGCTTGTGTGCGAAGCCTTCCGACTGCTGGAGGACGGTGGCTGCCGCTCTCCTGCCTCTTGAATTCACTCTCGGCAAGCGAATGGAAAGCGTTCCAGGACAACTTGCCTGGGTTTTGACTTGGTCCTGATGCGTCCCACCTTGGCAAGTCTTGCTCGTCGCCAGAGGCTCCGAGGTGCACAGAAGACGGTGGCAGCTGCTGGAAAGAAGGGCAGCGGTGAGTTTGTCGACAAGCAAGAACATAGGCAGCTGCCTGTGCTTGGGAAGGAGCAGCTGCCTGGTTTTGGCAATTGCCTTCACAGCGCCCAGAAGCCCGGTGCTCTGCTGCTTTGTTTTTCGCAGTCAGTCAATTGCACACTAGTGAAGCTGAGCCAGGCTCTTCAGCTTTGCTGCTTTTGAGCATCTGTGCTCCACTTATGCTCTGTGACATCTCTGGAGGTTGTTTTCCTCGCCCAGGCTGGCAAGTGCCCGCTAGTACCTAGAGCTGGGCAGGAGAGGGCAGAGAGCACTTCCATCTGACAGCAGTTGCAGATTGCCTCGGAAAGAGCCGTGTCCTTGGAATGTGCAGCAAATCCTCTTTCTTTGCAAACCGCGGTTAGTGTGCAGTGCAGGTCCACTCTCCCCCTTGCCAAATGGAGTGGGAAAGCTTTTCGCTAAGATAGAGACGACTAGAGAGGCAGAAGCGCGGCTCCGGAGCTATCCGGAGGAAAGTGCCACTTCCCGGCGTCTTTCGGCTTGAAGCGGCGCTCCGGAGCGCTGCGCTGCCGCTCTACTGAGCTGTGCGCGAATTAGCCGCTTCTTCGCCTCCGAGAGGCAGAGATCGCGGTTGCTTGGAAGAGGCGAAGAACGAAGCCGCAAAGAAGCGGGCTTGTGTGCGAAGCCTTCCGACTGCTGGAGGACGGTGGCTGCCGCTCTCCTGCCTGTTGAATTCACTCTCGGCAAGCGAATGGAAAGCGTTCCAGGACAACTTGCCTGGGTTTTGACTTGGTCCTGATGCGTCCCACCTTGGCAAGTCTTGCTCGTCGCCAGAGGCTCCGAGATGCACAGAAGACGGTGGCAGCTGCTGGAAAGAAGGGCAGCGGTGAGTTTGTCGACAAGCAAGAACATAGGCAGCTGCCTGTGCTTGGGAAGGAGCAGCTGCCTGGTTTTGGCAATTGCCTTCACAGCGCCCAGAAGCCCGGTGCTCTGCTGCTTTGTTTTTCGCAGTCAGTCAATTGCACACTAGTGAAGCTGAGCCAGGCTCTTCAGCTTTGCTGCTTTTGAGCATCTGTGCTCCACTTATGCTCTGTGACATCTCTCGAGGTTGTTTGCCTCGGCCAGGCTGGCAAGTGCCCGCTAGTACCTAGAGCTGGGCAGGAGAGGGCAGAGAGCACTTCCATCTGACAGCAGGTTGCAGATTGCCTCGAAAGAGCCGTGTCCTTGGAATGTGCAGCAAATCCTCTTTCTTTGCAAACCGCGGTTAGTGTGCAGTGCAGGTCCACTCTCCCCTTGCCAAATGGAGTGGGAAAGCTTTTCGCTAAGATAGAGACGACTAGAGAGGCAGAAGCGCGGCTCCGGAGCTATCCGGAGGAAAGTGCCGCTTCCCGGCGTCTTTCGGCTTGAAGCGGCGCTCCGGAGCGCTGCGCTGCCGCTCTACTGAGCTGTGCGCGAATTAGCCGCTTCTTCGCCTCCGAGAGGCAGAGATCGCGGTTGCTTGGAAGAGGCGAAGAACGAAGCCGCAAAGAAGCGGGCTTGTGTGCGAAGCCTTCCGACTGCTGGAGGACGGTGGCTGCCGCTCTCCTGCCTCTTGAATTCACTCTCGGCAAGCGAATGGAAAGCGTTCCAGGACAACTTGCCTGGGTTTTGACTTGGTCCTGATGCGTCCCACCTTGGCAAGTCTTGCTCGTCGCCAGAGGCTCCGAGATGCACAGAAGACGGTGGCAGCTGCTGAAAAGAAGGGCAGCGGTGAGTTTGTCGACAAGCAAGAACATAGGCAGCTGCCTGTGCTTGGGAAGGAGCAGCTGCCTGGTTTTGGCAATTGCCTTCACAGCGCCCAGAAGCCCGGTGCTCTGCTGCTTTGTTTTTCGCAGTCAGTCAATTGCACACTAGTGAAGCTGAGCCAGGCTCTTCAGCTTTGCTGCTTTTGAGCATCTGTGCTCCACTTATGCTCTGTGACATCTCTCGAGGTTGTTTGCCTCGGCCAGGCTGGCAAGTGCCCGCTAGTACCTAGAGCTGGGCAGGAGAGGACAGAGAGCACTTCCATCTGACAGCAGGTTGCAGATTGCCTCGGAAAGAGCCGTGTCCTTGGAATGTGCAGCAAATCCTCTTTCTTTGCAAACCGCGGTTAGTGTGCAGTGCAGGTCCACTCTCCCCTTGCCAAATGGAGTGGGAAAGCTTTTCGCTAAGATAGAGACGACTAGAGAGGCAGAAGCGCGGCTCCGGAGCTATCCGGAGGAAAGTGCCGCTTCCCGGCGTCTTTCGGCTTGAAGCGGCACTCCGGAACGCTGCGCTGCCGCTCTACTGAGCTGTGCGCGAATTAGCCGCTTCTTCGCCTCCGAGAGGCAGAGATCGCGGTTGCTTGGAAGAGGCGAAGAACGAAGCCGCAAAGAAGCGGGCTTGTGTGCGAAGCCTTCCGACTGCTGGAGGACGGTGGCTGCCGCTCTCCTGCCTGTTGAATTCACTCTCGGCAAGCGAATGGAAAGCGTTCCAGGACAACTTGCCTGCGTTTTGACTTGGTCCTGATGCCTCCCACCTTGGCAAGTCTTGCTCGTCGCCAGAGGCTCCGAGATGCACAGAAGACGGTGGCAGCTGCTGGAAAGAAGGGCAGCGGTGAGTTTGTCGACAAGCAAGAACATAGGCAGCTGCCTGTGCTTGGGAAGGAGCAGCTGCCTGGTTTTGGCAATTGCCTTCACAGCGCCCAGAAGCCCGGTGCTCTGCTGCTTTGTTTTTCGCAGTCAGTCAATTGCACACTAGTGAAGCTGAGCCAGGCTCTTCAGCTTTGCTGCTTTTGAGCATCTGTGCTCCACTTATGCTCTGTGACATCTCTCGAGGTTGTTTGCCTCGGCCAGGCTGGCAAGTGCCCCGCTAGTACCTAGAGCTGGGCAGGAGAGGGCAGAGAGCACTTCCATCTGACAGCAGGTTGCAGATTGCCTCGGAAAGAGCCGTGTCCTTGGAATGTGCAGCAAATCCTCTTTCTTTGCAAACCGCGGTTAGTGTGCAGTGCAGGTACACTCTCCCCTTGCCAAATGGAGTGGGAAAGCTTTTCGCTAAGATAGAGACGACTAGAGAGGCAGAAGCGCGGCTCCGGAGCTATCCGGAGGAAAGTGCCGCTTCCCGGCGTCTTTCGGCTTGAAGCGGCACTCCGGAACGCTGCGCTGCCGCTCTACTGAGCTGTGCGCGAATTAGCCGCTTCTTCGCCTCCGAGAGGCAGAGATCGCGGTTGCTTGGAAGAGGCGAAGAACGAAGCCGCAAAGAAGCGGGCTTGTGTGCGAAGCCTTCCGACTGCTGGAGGACGGTGGCTGCCGCTCTCCTGCCTGTTGAATTCACTCTCGGCAAGCGAATGGAAAGCGTTCCAGGACAACTTGCCTGCGTTTTGACTTGGTCCTGATGCCTCCCACCTTGGCAAGTCTTGCTCGTCGCCAGAGGCTCCGAGATGCACAGAAGACGGTGGCAGCTGCTGGAAAGAAGGGCAGCGGTGAGTTTGTCGACAAGCAAGAACATAGGCAGCTGCCTGTGCTTGGGAAGGAGCAGCTGCCTGGTTTTGGCAATTGCCTTCACAGCGCCCAGAAGCCCGGTGCTCTGCTGCTTTGTTTTTCGCAGTCAGTCAATTGCACACTAGTGAAGCTGAGCCAGGCTCTTCAGCTTTGCTGCTTTTGAGCATCTGTGCTCCACTTATGCTCTGTGACATCTCTCGAGGTTGTTTGCCTCGGCCAGGCTGGCAAGTGCCCGCTAGTACCTAGAGCTGGGCAGGAGAGGGCAGAGAGCACTTCCATCTGACAGCAGGTTGCAGATTGCCTCGGAAAGAGCCGTGTCCTTGGAATGTGCAGCAAATCCTCTTTCTTTGCAAACCGCGGTTAGTGTGCAGTGCAGGTCCACTCTCCCCTTGCCAAATGGAGTGGGAAAGCTTTTCGCTAAGCTAGAGACGACTAGAGAGGCAGAAGCGCGGCTCCGGAGCTATCCGGAGGAAAGTGCCACTTCCCGGCGTCTTTCGGCTTGAAGCGGCGCTCCGGAGCGCTTTGCTGCCGCTCTACTGAGCTGTGTGCGAATTAGCCGCTTCTTCGCCTCTGAGAGGCAGAGATCGCGGTTGCTTGGAAGAGGCGAAGAACGAAGCCGCAAAGAAGCGGGCTTGTGTGCGAAGCCTTCCGACTGCTGGAGGACGGTGGCTGCCGCTCTCCTGCCTCTTGAATTCACTCTCAGCAAGCGAATGGAAAGCGTTCCAGGACAACTTGCCTGGGTTTTGACTTGGTCCTGATGCGTCCCACCTTGGCAAGTCTTGCTCGTCGCCAGAGGTTCCGAGATGCACAGAAGACGGTGGCAGCTGCTGAAAAGAAGGGCAGCGGTGAGTTTGTCGACAAGCAAGAACATAGGCAGCTGCCTGTGCTTGGGAAGGAGCAGCTGCCTGGTTTTGGCAATTGCCTTCACAGCGCCCAGAAGCCCGGTGCTCTGCTGCTTTGTTTTTCGCAGTCAGTCAATTGCACACTAGTGAAGCTGAGCCAGGCTCTTCAGCTTTGCTGCTTTTGAGCATCTGTGCTCCACTTATGCTCTGTGACATCTCTGGGGGTTGTTTGCCTCGCCCAGGCTGGCAAGTGCCCGCTAGTACCTAGAGCTGGGCAGGAGAGGGCAGAGAGCACTTCCATCTGACAGCAGGTTGCAGATTGCCTCAGAAAGAGCCGTGTCCTTGGAATGTGCAGCAAATCCTCTTTCTTTGCAAACCGCGGTTAGTGTGCAGTGCAGGTACACTCTCCCCTTGCCAAATGGAGTGGGAAAGCTTTTCGCTAGGATAGAGACGACTAGAGAGGCAGAAGCGCGGCTCCGGAGCTATCCGGAGGAAAGTGCCGCTTCCCGGCGTCTTTCGGCTTGAAGCGGCGCTCCGGAGCGCTGCGCTGCCACTCTACTGAGCTGTGCGCGAATTAGCCGCTTCTTCGCCTCCGAGAGGCAGAGATCGCGGTTGCTTGGAAGAGGCGAAGAACGAAGCCGCAAAGAAGCGGGCTTGTGTGCGAAGCCTTCCGACTGCTGGAGGACGGTGGCTGCCGCTCTCCTGCCTGCTGAATTCACTCTCGGCAAGCGAATGGAAAGCGTTCCAGGACAACTTGCCTGCGTTTTGACTTGGTCCTGATGCGTCCCACCTTGGCAAGTCTTGCTCGTCGCCAGAGGCTCCGAGATGCACAGAAGACGGTGGCAGCTGCTGAAAAGAAGGGCAGCGGTGAGTTTGTCGACAAGCAAGAACATAGGCAGCTGCCTGTGCTTGGGAAGGAGCAGCTGCCTGGTTTTGGCAATTGCCTTCACAGCGCCCAGAAGCCCGGTGCTCTGCTGCTTTGTTTTTCGCAGTCAGTCAATTGCACACACTAGTGAAGCTGAGCCAGGCTCTTCAGCTTTGCTGCTTTTGAGCATCTGTGCTCCACTTATGCTCTGTGACATCTCTCGAGGCTGTTTGCCTCGGCCAGGCTGGCAAGTGCCCGCTAGTACCTAGAGCTGGGCAGGAGAGGGCAGAGAGCACTTCCATCTGACAGCAGGTTGCAGATTGCCTCGGAAAGAGCCGTGTCCTTGGAATGTGCAGCAAATCCTCTTTCTTTGCAAACCGCGGTTAGTGTGCAGTGCAGGTACACTCTCCCCTTGCCAAATGGAGTGGGAAAGCTTTTCGCTAAGATAGAGACGACTAGAGAGGCAGAAGCGCGGCTCCGGAGCTATCCGGAGGAAAGTGCCGCTTCCCGGCGTCTTTCGGCTTGAAGCGGCGCTCCGGAGCGCTGCGCTGCCGCTCTACTGAGCTGTGCGCGAATTAGCCGCTTCTTCGCCTCCGAGAGGCAGAGATCGCGGTTGCTTGGAAGAGGCGTAGAACGAAGCCGCAAAGAAGCGGGCTTGTGTGCGAAGCCTTCCGACTGCTGGAGGACGGTGGCTGCCGCTCTCCTGCCTCTTGAATTCACTCTCGGCAAGCGAATGGAAAGCGTTCCAGGACAACTTGCCTGGGTTTTGACTTGGTCCTGATGCGTCCCACCTTGGCAAGTCTTGCTCGTCGCCAGAGGCTCCGAGGTGCACAGAAGACGGTGGCAGCTGCTGGAAAGAAGGGCAGCGGTGAGTTTGTCGACAAGCAAGAACATAGGCAGCTGCCTGTGCTTGGGAAGGAGCAGCTGCCTGGTTTTGGCAATTGCCTTCACAGCGCCCAGAAGCCCGGTGCTCTGCTGCTTTGTTTTTCCGCAGTCAGTCAATTGCACACTAGTGAAGCTGAGCCAGGCTCTTCAGCTTTGCTGCTTTTGAGCATCTGTGCTCCACTTATGCTCTGTGACATCTCTCGAGGTTGTTTGCCTCGGCCAGGCTGGCAAGTGCCCGCTAGTACCTAGAGCTGGGCAGGAGAGGGCAGAGAGCACTTCCATCTGACAGCAGGTTGCAGATTGCCTCGGAAAGAGCCGTGTCCTTGGAATGTGCAGCAAATCCTCTTTCTTTGCAAACCGCGGTTAGTGTGCAGTGCAGGTCCACTCTCCCCTTGCCAAATGGAGTGGGAAAGCTTTTCGCTAAGCTAGAGACGACTAGAGAGGCAGAAGCGCGGCTCCGGAGCTATCCGGAGGAAAGTGCCACTTCCCGGCGTCTTTCGGCTTGAAGCGGCGCTCCGGAGCGCTTTGCTGCCGCTCTACTGAGCTGTGTGCGAATTAGCCGCTTCTTCGCCTCTGAGAGGCAGAGATCGCGGTTGCTTGGAAGAGGCGAAGAACGAAGCCGCAAAGAAGCGGGCTTGTGTGCGAAGCCTTCCGACTGCTGGAGGACGGTGGCTGCCGCTCTCCTGCCTCTTGAATTCACTCTCAGCAAGCGAATGGAAAGCGTTCCAGGACAACTTGCCTGGGTTTTGACTTGGTCCTGATGCGTCCCACCTTGGCAAGTCTTGCTCGTCGCCAGAGGTTCCGAGATGCACAGAAGACGGTGGCAGCTGCTGAAAAGAAGGGCAGCGGTGAGTTTGTCGACAAGCAAGAACATAGGCAGCTGCCTGTGCTTGGGAAGGAGCAGCTGCCTGGTTTTGGCAATTGCCTTCACAGCGCCCAGAAGCCCGGTGCTCTGCTGCTTTGTTTTTCGCAGTCAGTCAATTGCACACTAGTGAAGCTGAGCCAGGCTCTTCAGCTTTGCTGCTTTTGAGCATCTGTGCTCCACTTATGCTCTGTGACATCTCTCGAGGTGGTTTGCCTCGGCCAGGCTGGCAAGTGCCCGCTAGTACCTAGAGCTGGGCAGGAGAGGGCAGAGAGCACTTCCATCTGACAGCAGGTTGCAGATTGCCTCGGAAAGAGCCGTGTCCTTGGAATGTGCAGCAAATCCTCTTTCTTTGCAAACCGCGGTTAGTGTGCAGTGCAGGTACGCTCTCCCCTTGCCAAATGGAGTGGGAAAGCTTTTCGCTAAGATAGAGACGACTAGAGAAGCAGAAGCGCGGCTCCGGAGCTATCCGGAGGAAAGTGCCGCTTCCCGGCGTCTTTCGGCTTGAAGCGGCGCTCCGGAGCGCTGCGCTGCCGCTCTACTGAGCTGTGCGCGAATTAGCCGCTTCTTCGCCTCCGAGAGGCAGAGATCGCGGTTGCTTGGAAGAGGCGAAGAACGAAGCCGCAAAGAAGCGGGCTTGTGTGCCAAGCCTTCCGACTGCCGGAGGACGGTGGCTGCCGCTCTCCTGCCTGTTGAATTCACTCTCGGCAAGCGAATGGAAAGCGTTCCAGGACAACTTGCCTGGGTTTTGACTTGGTCCTGATGCGTCCCACCTTGGCAAGTCTTGCTCGTCGCCAGAGGCTCCGAGATGCACAGAAGACGGTGGCAGCTGCTGAAAAGAAGGGCAGCGGTGAGTTTGTCGACAAGCAAGAACATAGGCAGCTGCCTGTGCTTGGGAAGGAGCAGCTGCCTGGTTTTGGCAATTGCCTTCACAGCGCCCAGAAGCCCGGTGCTCTGCTGCTTTGTTTTTCGCAGTCAGTCAATTGCACACTAGTGAAGCTGAGCCAGGCTCTTCAGCTTTGCTGCTTTTGAGCATCTGTGCTCCACTTATGCTCTGTGACATCTCTGGAGGTGGTTTGCCTCGGCCAGGCTGGCAAGTGCCCGCTAGTACCTAGAGCTGGGCAGGAGAGGGCAGAGAGCACTTCCATCTGACAGCAGGTTGCAGATTGCCTCGGAAAGAGCCGTGTCCTTGGAATGTGCAGCAAATCCTCTTTCTTTGCAAACCGCGGTTAGTGTGCAGTGCAGGTCCGCTCTCCCCTTGCCAAATGGAGTGGGAAAGCTTTTCACTAAGATAGAGACGACTAGAGAGGCAGAAGCGCGGCTCCGGAGCTATCCGGAGGAAAGTGCCGCTTCCCGGCGTCTTTCGGCTTGAAGCGGCGCTCCGGAGCGCTGCGCTGCCGCTCTACTGAGCTGTGCGCGAATTAGCCGCTTCTTCGCCTCCGAGAGGCAGAGATCGCGGTTGCTTGGAAGAGGCGAAGAACGAAGGCGCAAAGAAGCGGGCTTGTGTGCGAAGCCTTCCGACTGCTGGAGGACGGTGGCTGCCGCTCTCCTGCCTGTTGAATTCACTCTCGGCAAGCGAATGGAAAGCGTTCCAGGACAACTTGCCTGGGTTTTGACTTGGTCCTGATGCGTCCCACCTTGGCAAGTCTTGCTTGTCGCCAGAGGCTGCGAGATGCACAGAAGACGGTGGCAGCTGCTGAAAAGAAGGGCAGCGGTGAGTTTGTCGACAAGCAAGAACATAGGCAGCTGCCTGTGCTTGGAAGGAGCAGCTGCCTGGTTTTGGCAATTGCCTTCACAGCGCCCAGAAGCCCGGCGCTCTGCTGCTTTGTTTTTCGCAGTCAGTCAATTGCACACTAGTGAAGCTGAGCCAGGCTCTTCAGCTTTGCTGCTTTTGAGCATCTGTGCTCCACTTATGCTCTGTGACATCTCTCGAGGTTGTTTGCTCGGCCAGGCTGGCAAGTGCCCGCTAGTACCTAGAGCTGGGCAGGAGAGGGCAGAGAGCACTTCCATCTGACAGCAGGTTGCAGATTGCCTCGGAAAGAGCCGTGTCCTTGGAATGTGCAGCAAATCCTCTTTCTTTGCAAACCGCGGTTAGTGTGCAGTGCAGGTCCACTCTCCCCTTGCCAAATGGAGTGGGAAAGCTTTTCGCTAAGATAGAGACGACTAGAGAGGCAGAAGCGCGGCTCCGGAGCTATCCGGAGGAAAGTGCCGCTTCCCGGCGTCTTTCGGCTTGAAGCGGCGCTCCGGAGCGCTCCGCTGCCGCTCTACTGAGCTGTGTGCGAATTAGCCGCTTCTTCGCCTCCGAGAGGCAGAGATCGCGGTTGCTTGGAAGAGGCGAAGAACGAAGCCGCAAAGAAGCGGGCTTGTGTGCGAAGCCTTCCGACTGCTGGAGGACGGTGGCTGCCGCTCTCCTGCCTGTTGAATTCACTCTCGGCAAGCGAATGGAAAGCGTTCCAGGACAACTTGCCTGGGTTTTGACTTGGTCCTGATGCGTCCCACCTTGGCAAGTCTTGCTCGTCGCCAGAGGCTCCGAGATGCACAGAAGACGGTGGCAGCTGCTGAAAAGAAGGGCAGCGGTGAGTTTGTCGACAAGCAAGAACATAGGCAGCTGCCTGTGCTTGGGAAGGAGCAGCTGCCTGGTTTTGGCAATTGCCTTCACAGCGCCCAGAAGCCCGGTGCTCTGCTGCTTTGTTTTTCGCAGTCAGTCAATTGCACACTAGTGAAGCTGAGCCAGGCTCTTCAGCTTTGCTGCTTTTGAGCATCTGTGCTCCACTTATGCTCTGTGACATCTCTGGAGGTGGTTTGCCTCGCCCAGGCTGGCAAGTGCCCGCTAGTACCTAGAGCTGGGCAGGAGAGGGCAGAGAGCACTTCCATCTGACAGCAGGTTGCAGATTGCCTCGGAAAGAGCCGTGTCCTTGGAATGTGCAGCAAATCCTCTTTCTTTGCAAACCGCGGTTAGTGTGCAGTGCAGGTACGCTCTCCCCTTGCCAAATGGAGTGGGAAAGCTTTTCGCTAAGATAGAGACGACTAGAGAAGCAGAAGCGCGGCTCCGGAGCTATCCGGAGGAAAGTGCCGCTTCCCGGCGTCTTTCGGCTTGAAGCGGCGCTCCGGAGCGCTCCGCTGCCGCTCTACTGAGCTGTGCGCGAATTAGCCGCTTCTTCGCCTCCGAGAGGCAGAGATCGCGGTTGCTTGGAAGAGGCGAAGAACGAAGCCGCAAAGAAGCGGGCTTGTGTGCGAAGCCTTCCGACTGCTGGAGGACGGTGGCTGCCGCTCTCCTGCCTGTTGAATTCACTCTCGGCAAGCGAATGGAAAGCGTTCCAGGACAACTTGCCTGGGTTTTGACTTGGTCCTGATGCGTCCCACCTTGGCAAGTCTTGCTTGTCGCCAGAGGCTGCGAGATGCACAGAAGACGGTGGCAGCTGCTGAAAAGAAGGGCAGCGGTGAGTTTGTCGACAAGCAAGAACATAGGCAGCTGCCTGTGCTTGGGAAGGAGCAGCTGCCTGGTTTTGGCAATTGCCTTCACAGCGCCCAGAAGCCCGGCGCTCTGCTGCTTTGTTTTTCGCAGTCAGTCAATTGCACACTAGTGAAGCTGAGCCAGGCTCTTCAGCTTTGCTGCTTTTGAGCATCTGTGCTCCACTTATGCTCTGTGACATCTCTCGAGGTTGTTTGCCTCGGCCAGGCTGGCAAGTGCCCGCTAGTAGCTAGAGCTGGGCAGGAGAGGGCAGAGAGCACTTCCATCTGACAGCAGGTTGCAGATTGCCTCGGAAAGAGCCGTGTCCTTGGAATGTGCAGCAAATCCTCTTTCTTTGCAAACCGCGGTTAGTGTGCAGTGCAGGTCCGCTCTCCCCTTGCCAAATGGAGTGGGAAAGCTTTTCGCTAAGATAGAGACGACTAGAGAAGCAGAAGCGCGGCTCCGGAGCTATCCGGAGGAAAGTGCCGCTTCCCGGCGTCTTTCGGCTTGAAGCGGCGCTCCGGAGCGCTCCGCTGCCGCTCTACTGAGCTGTGTGCGAATTAGCCGCTTCTTCGCCTCCGAGAGGCAGAGATCGCGGTTGCTTGGAAGAGGCGAAGAACGAAGCCGCAAAGAAGCGGGCTTGTGTGCGAAGCCTTCCGACTGCTGGAGGACGGTGGCTGCCGCTCTCCTGCCTGTTGAATTCACTCTCGGCAAGCGAATGGAAAGCGTTCCAGGACAACTTGCCGGGGTTTTGACTTGGTCCTGATGCGTCCCACCTTGGCAAGTCTTGCTCGTCGCCAGAGGCTCCGAGATGCACAGAAGACGGTGGCAGCTGCTGAAAAGAAGGGCAGCGGTGAGTTTGTCGACAAGCAAGAACATAGGCAGCTGCCTGTGCTTGGGAAGGAGCAGCTGCCTGGTTTTGGCAATTGCCTTCACAGCGCCCAGAAGCCCGGTGCTCTGCTGCTTTGTTTTTCGCAGTCAGTCAATTGCACACTAGTGAAGCTGAGCCAGGCTCTTCAGCTTTGCTGCTTTTGAGCATCTGTGCTCCACTTATGCTCTGTGACATCTCTCGAGGTGGTTTGCCTCGGCCAGGCTGGCAAGTGCCCGCTAGTACCTAGAGCTGGGCAGGAGAGGGCAGAGAGCACTTCCATCTGACAGCAGGTTGCAGATTGCCTCGGAAAGAGCCGTGTCCTTGGAATGTGCAGCAAATCCTCTTTCTTTGCAAACCGCGGTTAGTGTGCAGTGCAGGTACGCTCTCCCCTTGCCAAATGGAGTGGGAAAGCTTTTCGCTAAGATAGAGACGACTAGAGAAGCAGAAGCGCGGCTCCGGAGCTATCCGGAGGAAAGTGCCGCTTCCCGGCGTCTTTCGGCTTGAAGCGGCGCTCCGGAGCGCTGCGCTGCCGCTCTACTGAGCTGTGCGCGAATTAGCCGCTTCTTCGCCTCCGAGAGGCAGAGATCGCGGTTGCTTGGAAGAGGCGAAGAACGAAGCCGCAAAGAAGCGGGCTTGTGTGCCAAGCCTTCCGACTGCCGGAGGACGGTGGCTGCCGCTCTCCTGCCTGTTGAATTCACTCTCGGCAAGCGAATGGAAAGCGTTCCAGGACAACTTGCCTGGGTTTTGACTTGGTCCTGATGCGTCCCACCTTGGCAAGTCTTGCTCGTCGCCAGAGGCTCCGAGATGCACAGAAGACGGTGGCAGCTGCTGAAAAGAAGGGCAGCGGTGAGTTTGTCGACAAGCAAGAACATAGGCAGCTGCCTGTGCTTGGGAAGGAGCAGCTGCCTGGTTTTGGCAATTGCCTTCACAGCGCCCAGAAGCCCGGTGCTCTGCTGCTTTGTTTTTCGCAGTCAGTCAATTGCACACTAGTGAAGCTGAGCCAGGCTCTTCAGCTTTGCTGCTTTTGAGCATCTGTGCTCCACTTATGCTCTGTGACATCTCTGGAGGTGGTTTGCCTCGGCCAGGCTGGCAAGTGCCCGCTAGTACCTAGAGCTGGGCAGGAGAGGGCAGAGAGCACTTCCATCTGACAGCAGGTTGCAGATTGCCTCGGAAAGAGCCGTGTCCTTGGAATGTGCAGCAAATCCTCTTTCTTTGCAAACCGCGGTTAGTGTGCAGTGCAGGTCCGCTCTCCCCTTGCCAAATGGAGTGGGAAAGCTTTTCACTAAGATAGAGACGACTAGAGAGGCAGAAGCGCGGCTCCGGAGCTATCCGGAGGAAAGTGCCGCTTCCCGGCGTCTTTCGGCTTGAAGCGGCGCTCCGGAGCGCTGCGCTGCCGCTCTACTGAGCTGTGCGCGAATTAGCCGCTTCTTCGCCTCCGAGAGGCAGAGATCGCGGTTGCTTGGAAGAGGCGAAGAACGAAGGCGCAAAGAAGCGGGCTTGTGTGCGAAGCCTTCCGACTGCTGGAGGACGGTGGCTGCCGCTCTCCTGCCTGTTGAATTCACTCTCGGCAAGCGAATGGAAAGCGTTCCAGGACAACTTGCCTGGGTTTTGACTTGGTCCTGATGCGTCCCACCTTGGCAAGTCTTGCTTGTCGCCAGAGGCTGCGAGATGCACAGAAGACGGTGGCAGCTGCTGAAAAGAAGGGCAGCGGTGAGTTTGTCGACAAGCAAGAACATAGGCAGCTGCCTGTGCTTGGGAAGGAGCAGCTGCCTGGTTTTGGCAATTGCCTTCACAGCGCCCAGAAGCCCGGCGCTCTGCTGCTTTGTTTTTCGCAGTCAGTCAATTGCACACTAGTGAAGCTGAGCCAGGCTCTTCAGCTTTGCTGCTTTTGAGCATCTGTGCTCCACTTATGCTCTGTGACATCTCTCGAGGTTGTTTGCTCGGCCAGGCTGGCAAGTGCCCGCTAGTACCTAGAGCTGGGCAGGAGAGGGCAGAGAGCACTTCCATCTGACAGCAGGTTGCAGATTGCCTCGGAAAGAGCCGTGTCCTTGGAATGTGCAGCAAATCCTCTTTCTTTGCAAACCGCGGTTAGTGTGCAGTGCAGGTCCACTCTCCCCTTGCCAAATGGAGTGGGAAAGCTTTTCGCTAAGATAGAGACGACTAGAGAGGCAGAAGCGCGGCTCCGGAGCTATCCGGAGGAAAGTGCCGCTTCCCGGCGTCTTTCGGCTTGAAGCGGCGCTCCGGAGCGCTCCGCTGCCGCTCTACTGAGCTGTGTGCGAATTAGCCGCTTCTTCGCCTCCGAGAGGCAGAGATCGCGGTTGCTTGGAAGAGGCGAAGAACGAAGCCGCAAAGAAGCGGGCTTGTGTGCCAAGCCTTCCGACTGCTGGAGGACGGTGGCTGCCGCTCTCCTGCCTGTTGAATTCACTCTCGGCAAGCGAATGGAAAGCGTTCCAGGACAACTTGCCTGCGTTTTGACTTGGTCCTGATGCGTCCCACCTTGGCAAGTCTTGCTCGTCGCCAGAGGCTCCGAGATGCACAGAAGACGGTGGCAGCTGCTGAAAAGAAGGGCAGCGGTGAGTTTGTCGACAAGCAAGAACATAGGCAGCTGCCTGTGCTTGGGAAGGAGCAGCTGCCTGGTTTTGGCAATTGCCTTCACAGCGCCCAGAAGCCCGGTGCTCTGCTGCTTTGTTTTTCGCAGTCAGTCAATTGCACACTAGTGAAGCTGAGCCAGGCTCTTCAGCTTTGCTGCTTTTGAGCATCTGTGCTCCACTTATGCTCTGTGACATCTCTCGAGGTGGTTTGCCTCGCCCAGGCTGGCAAGTGCCCGCTAGTACCTAGAGCTGGGCAGGAGAGGGCAGAGAGCACTTCCATCTGACAGCAGGTTGCAGATTGCCTCGGAAAGAGCCGTGTCCTTGGAATGTGCAGCAAATCCTCTTTCTTTGCAAACCGCGGTTAGTGTGCAGTGCAGGTCGACTCTCCCCTTGCCAAATGGAGTGGGAAAGCTTTCCGCTAAGATAGAGACGACTAGAGAGGCAGAAGCGCGGCTCCGGAGCTATCCGGAGGAAAGTGCCGCTTCCCGGCGTCTTTCGGCTTGAAGCGGCGCTCCGGAGCGCTGCGCTGCCGCTCTACTGAGCTGTGCGCGAATTAGCCGCTTCTTCGCCTCCGAGAGGCAGAGATCGCGGTTGCTTGGAAGAGGCGAAGAACGAAGCCGCAAAGAAGCGGGCTGGTGTGCGAAGCCTTCCGACAGCCGGAGGACGGTGGCTGCCGCTCTCCTGCCTGTTGAATTCACTCTCGGCAAGTGAATGGAAAGCGTTCCAGGACAACTTGCCTGGGTTTTGACTTGGTCCTGATGCGTCCCACCTTGGCAAGTCTTGCTCGTCGCCAAAGGCTCCGAGATGCACAGAAGACGGTGGCAGCTGCTGAAAAGAAGGGCAGCGGTGAGTTTGTCGACAAGCAAGAACATAGGCAGCTGCCTGTGCTTGGGAAGGAGCAGCTGCCTGGTTTTGGCAATTGCCTTCACAGCGCCCAGAAGCCCGGCGCTCTGCTGCTTTGTTTTTCGCAGTCAGTCAATTGCACACTAGTGAAGCTGAGCCAGGCTCTTCAGCTTTGCTGCTTTTGAGCATCTGTGCTCCACTTATGCTCTGTGACATCTCTGGAGGTTGTTTGCCTCGGCCAGGCTGGCAAGTGCCCGCTAGTACCTAGAGCTGGGCAGGAGAGGGCAGAGAGCACTTCCATCTGACAGCAGGTTGCAGATTGCCTCGGAAAGAGCCGTGTCCTTGGAATGTGCAGCAAATCCTCTTTCTTTGCAAACCGCGGTTAGTGTGCAGTGCAGGTCCACTCTCCCCTTGCCAAATGGAGTGGGAAAGCTTTTCGCTAAGATAGAGACGACTAGAGAGGCAGAAGCGCGGCTCCGGAGCTATCCGGAGGAAAGTGCCGCTTCCCGGCGTCTTTCGGCTTGAAGCGGCGCTCCGGAGCGCTCCGCTGCCGCTCTACTGAGCTGTGTGCGAATTAGCCGCTTCTTCGCCTCCGAGAGGCAGAGATCGCGGTTGCTTGGAAGAGGCGAAGAACGAAGCCGCAAAGAAGCGGGCTTGTGTGCGAAGCCTTCCGACTGCTGGAGGACGGTGGCTGCCGCTCTCCTGCCTGTTGAATTCACTCTCGGCAAGCGAATGGAAAGCGTTCCAGGACAACTTGCCTGGGTTTTGACTTGGTCCTGATGCGTCCCACCTTGGCAAGTCTTGCTCGTCGCCAGAGGCTCCGAGATGCACAGAAGACGGTGGCAGCTGCTGAAAAGAAGGGCAGCGGTGAGTTTGTCGACAAGCAAGAACATAGGCAGCTGCCTGTGCTTGGGAAGGAGCAGCTGCCTGGTTTTGGCAATTGCCTTCACAGCGCCCAGAAGCCCGGTGCTCTGCTGCTTTGTTTTTCGCAGTCAGTCAATTGCACACTAGTCAAGCTGAGCCAGGCTCTTCAGCTTTGCTGCTTTTGAGCATCTGTGCTCCACTTATGCTCTGTGACATCTCTGGAGGTTGTTTGCCTCGGCCAGGCTGGCAAGTGCCCGCTAGTACCTAGAGCTGGGCAGGAGAGGGCAGAGAGCACTTCCATCTGACAGCAGGTTGCAGATTGCCTCGGAAAGAGCCGTGTCCTTGGAATGTGCAGCAAATCCTCTTTCTTTGCAAACCGCGGTTAGTGTGCAGTGCAGGTCCACTCTCCCCTTGCCAAATGGAGTGGGAAAGCTTTTCGCTAAGATAGAGACGACTAGAGAGGCAGAAGCGCGGCTCCGGAGCTATCCGGAGGAAAGTGCCGCTTCCCGGCGTCTTTCGGCTTGAAGCGGCGCTCCGGAGCGCTGCGCTGCCGCTCTACTGAGCTGTGCGCGAATTAGCCGCTTCTTCGCCTCCGAGAGGCAGAGATCGCGGTTGCTTGGAAGAGGCGAAGAACGAAGCCGCAAAGAAGCGGGCTTGTGTGCGAAGCCTTCCGACTGCTGGAGGACGGTGGCTGCCGCTCTCCTGCCTGTTGAATTCACTCTCGGCAAGCGAATGGAAAGCGTTCCAGGACAACTTGCCTGGGTTTTGACTTGGTCCTGATGCCTCCCACCTTGGCAAGTCTTGCTCGTCGCCAGAGGCTCCGAGATGCACAGAAGACGGTGGCAGCTGCTGAAAAGTAGGGCAGCGGTGAGTTTGTCGACAAGCAAGAACATAGGCAGCTGCCTGTGCTTGGGAAGGAGCAGCTGCCTGGTTTTGGCAATTGCCTTCACAGCGCCCAGAAGCCCGGCGCTCTGCTGCTTTGTTTTTCGCAGTCAGTCAATTGCACACTAGTGAAGCTGAGCCAGGCTCTTCAGCTTTGCTGCTTTTGAGCATCTGTGCTCCACTTATGCTCTGTGACATCTCTGGAGGTTGTTTGCCTCGGCCAGGCTGGCAAGTGCCCGCTAGTACCTAGAGCTGGGCAGGAGAGGGCAGAGAGCACTTCCATCTGACAGCAGGTTGCAGATTGCCTCGGAAAGAGCCGTGTCCTTGGAATGTGCAGCAAATCCTCTTTCTTTGCCAACCGCACTTAGTGTGCAGTGCAGGTCCACTCTCCCCTTGCCAAATGGAGTGGGAAAGCTTTTCGCTAAGATAGAGACGACTAGAGAGGCAGAAGCGCGGCTCCGGAGCTATCCGGAGGAAAGTGCCGCTTCCCGGCGTCTTTCGGCTTGAAGCGGCGCTCCGGAGCGCTGCGCTGCCGCTCTACTGAGCTGTGCGCGAATTAGCCGCTTCTTCGCCTCCGAGAGGCAGAGATCGCGGTTGCTTGGAAGAGGCGAAGAACGAAGCCGCAAAGAAGCGGGCTTGTGTGCGAAGCCTTCCGACTGCTGGAGGACGGTGGCTGCCGCTCTCCTGCCTGTTGAATTCACTCTCGGCAAGCGAATGGAAAGCGTTCCAGGACAACTTGCCTGGGTTTTGACTTGGTCCTGATGCGTCCCACCTTGGCAAGTCTTGCTCGTCGCCAGAGGCTCCGAGATGCACAGAAGACGGTGGCAGCTGCTGAAAAGAAGGGCAGCGGTGAGTTTGTCGACAAGCAAGAACATAGGCAGCTGCCTGTGCTTGGGAAGGAGCAGCTGCCTGGTTTTGGCAATTGCCTTCACAGCGCCCAGAAGCCCGGCGCTCTGCTGCTTTGTTTTTCGCAGTCAGTCAATTGCACACTAGTGAAGCTGAGCCAGGCTCTTCAGCTTTGCTGCTTTTGAGCATCTGTGCTCCACTTATGCTCTGTGACATCTCTCGAGGTTGTTTGCTCGGCCAGGCTGGCAAGTGCCCGCTAGTACCTAGAGCTGGGCAGGAGAGGGCAGAGAGCACTTCCATCTGACAGCAGGTTGCAGATTGCCTCGGAAAGAGCCGTGTCCTTGGAATGTGCAGCAAATCCTCTTTCTTTGCAAACCGCGGTTAGTGTGCAGTGCAGGTACGCTCTCCCCTTGCCAAATGGAGTGGGAAAGCTTTTCGCTAAGATAGAGACGACTAGAGAGGCAGAAGCGCGGCTCCGGAGCTATCCGGAGGAAAGTGCCGCTTCCCGGCGTCTTTCGGCTTGAAGCGGCGCTCCGGAGCGCTCCGCTGCCGCTCTACTGAGCTGTGTGCGAATTAGCCGCTTCTTCGCCTCCGAGAGGCAGAGATCGCGGTTGCTTGGAAGAGGCGAAGAACGAAGCCGCAAAGAAGCGGGCTTGTGTGCGAAGCCTTCCGACTGCTGGAGGACGGTGGCTGCCGCTCTCCTGCCTGTTGAATTCACTCTCGGCAAGCGAATGGAAAGCGTTCCAGGACAACTTGCCGGGGTTTTGACTTGGTCCTGATGCGTCCCACCTTGGCAAGTCTTGCTCGTCGCCAGAGGCTCCGAGATGCACAGAAGACGGTGGCAGCTGCTGAAAAGAAGGGCAGCGGTGAGTTTGTCGACAAGCAAGAACATAGGCAGCTGCCTGTGCTTGGGAAGGAGCAGCTGCCTGGTTTTGGCAATTGCCTTCACAGCGCCCAGAAGCCCGGTGCTCTGCTGCTTTGTTTTTCGCAGTCAGTCAATTGCACACTAGTGAAGCTGAGCCAGGCTCTTCAGCTTTGCTGCTTTTGAGCATCTGTGCTCCACTTATGCTCTGTGACATCTCTCGAGGTGGTTTGCCTCGGCCAGGCTGGCAAGTGCCCGCTAGTACCTAGAGCTGGGCAGGAGAGGGCAGAGAGCACTTCCATCTGACAGCAGGTTGCAGATTGCCTCGGAAAGAGCCGTGTCCTTGGAATGTGCAGCAAATCCTCTTTCTTTGCAAACCGCGGTTAGTGTGCAGTGCAGGTACGCTCTCCCCTTGCCAAATGGAGTGGGAAAGCTTTTCGCTAAGATAGAGACGACTAGAGAAGCAGAAGCGCGGCTCCGGAGCTATCCGGAGGAAAGTGCCGCTTCCCGGCGTCTTTCGGCTTGAAGCGGCGCTCCGGAGCGCTGCGCTGCCGCTCTACTGAGCTGTGCGCGAATTAGCCGCTTCTTCGCCTCCGAGAGGCAGAGATCGCGGTTGCTTGGAAGAGGCGAAGAACGAAGCCGCAAAGAAGCGGGCTTGTGTGCCAAGCCTTCCGACTGCCGGAGGACGGTGGCTGCCGCTCTCCTGCCTGTTGAATTCACTCTCGGCAAGCGAATGGAAAGCGTTCCAGGACAACTTGCCTGGGTTTTGACTTGGTCCTGATGCGTCCCACCTTGGCAAGTCTTGCTCGTCGCCAGAGGCTCCGAGATGCACAGAAGACGGTGGCAGCTGCTGAAAAGAAGGGCAGCGGTGAGTTTGTCGACAAGCAAGAACATAGGCAGCTGCCTGTGCTTGGGAAGGAGCAGCTGCCTGGTTTTGGCAATTGCCTTCACAGCGCCCAGAAGCCCGGTGCTCTGCTGCTTTGTTTTTCGCAGTCAGTCAATTGCACACTAGTGAAGCTGAGCCAGGCTCTTCAGCTTTGCTGCTTTTGAGCATCTGTGCTCCACTTATGCTCTGTGACATCTCTGGAGGTGGTTTGCCTCGGCCAGGCTGGCAAGTGCCCGCTAGTACCTAGAGCTGGGCAGGAGAGGGCAGAGAGCACTTCCATCTGACAGCAGGTTGCAGATTGCCTCGGAAAGAGCCGTGTCCTTGGAATGTGCAGCAAATCCTCTTTCTTTGCAAACCGCGGTTAGTGTGCAGTGCAGGTCCGCTCTCCCCTTGCCAAATGGAGTGGGAAAGCTTTTCACTAAGATAGAGACGACTAGAGAGGCAGAAGCGCGGCTCCGGAGCTATCCGGAGGAAAGTGCCGCTTCCCGGCGTCTTTCGGCTTGAAGCGGCGCTCCGGAGCGCTGCGCTGCCGCTCTACTGAGCTGTGCGCGAATTAGCCGCTTCTTCGCCTCCGAGAGGCAGAGATCGCGGTTGCTTGGAAGAGGCGAAGAACGAAGGCGCAAAGAAGCGGGCTTGTGTGCGAAGCCTTCCGACTGCTGGAGGACGGTGGCTGCCGCTCTCCTGCCTGTTGAATTCACTCTCGGCAAGCGAATGGAAAGCGTTCCAGGACAACTTGCCTGGGTTTTGACTTGGTCCTGATGCGTCCCACCTTGGCAAGTCTTGCTTGTCGCCAGAGGCTGCGAGATGCACAGAAGACGGTGGCAGCTGCTGAAAAGAAGGGCAGCGGTGAGTTTGTCGACAAGCAAGAACATAGGCAGCTGCCTGTGCTTGGGAAGGAGCAGCTGCCTGGTTTTGGCAATTGCCTTCACAGCGCCCAGAAGCCCGGCGCTCTGCTGCTTTGTTTTTCGCAGTCAGTCAATTGCACACTAGTGAAGCTGAGCCAGGCTCTTCAGCTTTGCTGCTTTTGAGCATCTGTGCTCCACTTATGCTCTGTGACATCTCTCGAGGTTGTTTGCTCGGCCAGGCTGGCAAGTGCCCGCTAGTACCTAGAGCTGGGCAGGAGAGGGCAGAGAGCACTTCCATCTGACAGCAGGTTGCAGATTGCCTCGGAAAGAGCCGTGTCCTTGGAATGTGCAGCAAATCCTCTTTCTTTGCAAACCGCGGTTAGTGTGCAGTGCAGGTACGCTCTCCCCTTGCCAAATGGAGTGGGAAAGCTTTTCGCTAAGATAGAGACGACTAGAGAGGCAGAAGCGCGGCTCCGGAGCTATCCGGAGGAAAGTGCCGCTTCCCGGCGTCTTTCGGCTTGAAGCGGCGCTCCGGAGCGCTCCGCTGCCGCTCTACTGAGCTGTGTGCGAATTAGCCGCTTCTTCGCCTCCGAGAGGCAGAGATCGCGGTTGCTTGGAAGAGGCGAAGAACGAAGCCGCAAAGAAGCGGGCTTGTGTGCGAAGCCTTCCGACTGCTGGAGGACGGTGGCTGCCGCTCTCCTGCCTGTTGAATTCACTCTCGGCAAGCGAATGGAAAGCGTTCCAGGACAACTTGCCGGGGTTTTGACTTGGTCCTGATGCGTCCCACCTTGGCAAGTCTTGCTCGTCGCCAGAGGCTCCGAGATGCACAGAAGACGGTGGCAGCTGCTGAAAAGAAGGGCAGCGGTGAGTTTGTCGACAAGCAAGAACATAGGCAGCTGCCTGTGCTTGGGAAGGAGCAGCTGCCTGGTTTTGGCAATTGCCTTCACAGCGCCCAGAAGCCCGGTGCTCTGCTGCTTTGTTTTTCGCAGTCAGTCAATTGCACA
The DNA here is from genome assembly GCF_031753505.1 of Anomalospiza imberbis. Lineage (NCBI taxonomy): Eukaryota > Metazoa > Chordata > Aves > Passeriformes > Viduidae > Anomalospiza > Anomalospiza imberbis. The sequence continues at coordinate 5,755 of NW_027099563.1, read as the reverse complement.
CTAGTGAAGCTGAGCCAGGCTCTTCAGCTTTGCTGCTTTTGAGCATCTGTGCTCCACTTATGCTCTGTGACATCTCTCGAGGTGGTTTGCCTCGGCCAGGCTGGCAAGTGCCCGCTAGTACCTAGAGCTGGGCAGGAGAGGGCAGAGAGCACTTCCATCTGACAGCAGGTTGCAGATTGCCTCGGAAAGAGCCGTGTCCTTGGAATGTGCAGCAAATCCTCTTTCTTTGCAAACCGCGGTTAGTGTGCAGTGCAGGTACGCTCTCCCCTTGCCAAATGGAGTGGGAAAGCTTTTCGCTAAGATAGAGACGACTAGAGAAGCAGAAGCGCGGCTCCGGAGCTATCCGGAGGAAAGTGCCGCTTCCCGGCGTCTTTCGGCTTGAAGCGGCGCTCCGGAGCGCTGCGCTGCCGCTCTACTGAGCTGTGCGCGAATTAGCCGCTTCTTCGCCTCCGAGAGGCAGAGATCGCGGTTGCTTGGAAGAGGCGAAGAACGAAGCCGCAAAGAAGCGGGCTTGTGTGCCAAGCCTTCCGACTGCCGGAGGACGGTGGCTGCCGCTCTCCTGCCTGTTGAATTCACTCTCGGCAAGCGAATGGAAAGCGTTCCAGGACAACTTGCCTGGGTTTTGACTTGGTCCTGATGCGTCCCACCTTGGCAAGTCTTGCTCGTCGCCAGAGGCTCCGAGATGCACAGAAGACGGTGGCAGCTGCTGAAAAGAAGGGCAGCGGTGAGTTTGTCGACAAGCAAGAACATAGGCAGCTGCCTGTGCTTGGGAAGGAGCAGCTGCCTGGTTTTGGCAATTGCCTTCACAGCGCCCAGAAGCCCGGTGCTCTGCTGCTTTGTTTTTCGCAGTCAGTCAATTGCACACTAGTGAAGCTGAGCCAGGCTCTTCAGCTTTGCTGCTTTTGAGCATCTGTGCTCCACTTATGCTCTGTGACATCTCTGGAGGTGGTTTGCCTCGGCCAGGCTGGCAAGTGCCCGCTAGTACCTAGAGCTGGGCAGGAGAGGGCAGAGAGCACTTCCATCTGACAGCAGGTTGCAGATTGCCTCGGAAAGAGCCGTGTCCTTGGAATGTGCAGCAAATCCTCTTTCTTTGCAAACCGCGGTTAGTGTGCAGTGCAGGTCCGCTCTCCCCTTGCCAAATGGAGTGGGAAAGCTTTTCACTAAGATAGAGACGACTAGAGAGGCAGAAGCGCGGCTCCGGAGCTATCCGGAGGAAAGTGCCGCTTCCCGGCGTCTTTCGGCTTGAAGCGGCGCTCCGGAGCGCTGCGCTGCCGCTCTACTGAGCTGTGCGCGAATTAGCCGCTTCTTCGCCTCCGAGAGGCAGAGATCGCGGTTGCTTGGAAGAGGCGAAGAACGAAGGCGCAAAGAAGCGGGCTTGTGTGCGAAGCCTTCCGACTGCTGGAGGACGGTGGCTGCCGCTCTCCTGCCTGTTGAATTCACTCTCGGCAAGCGAATGGAAAGCGTTCCAGGACAACTTGCCTGGGTTTTGACTTGGTCCTGATGCGTCCCACCTTGGCAAGTCTTGCTTGTCGCCAGAGGCTGCGAGATGCACAGAAGACGGTGGCAGCTGCTGAAAAGAAGGGCAGCGGTGAGTTTGTCGACAAGCAAGAACATAGGCAGCTGCCTGTGCTTGGGAAGGAGCAGCTGCCTGGTTTTGGCAATTGCCTTCACAGCGCCCAGAAGCCCGGCGCTCTGCTGCTTTGTTTTTCGCAGTCAGTCAATTGCACACTAGTGAAGCTGAGCCAGGCTCTTCAGCTTTGCTGCTTTTGAGCATCTGTGCTCCACTTATGCTCTGTGACATCTCTCGAGGTTGTTTGCTCGGCCAGGCTGGCAAGTGCCCGCTAGTACCTAGAGCTGGGCAGGAGAGGGCAGAGAGCACTTCCATCTGACAGCAGGTTGCAGATTGCCTCGGAAAGAGCCGTGTCCTTGGAATGTGCAGCAAATCCTCTTTCTTTGCAAACCGCGGTTAGTGTGCAGTGCAGGTCCACTCTCCCCTTGCCAAATGGAGTGGGAAAGCTTTTCGCTAAGATAGAGACGACTAGAGAGGCAGAAGCGCGGCTCCGGAGCTATCCGGAGGAAAGTGCCGCTTCCCGGCGTCTTTCGGCTTGAAGCGGCGCTCCGGAGCGCTCCGCTGCCGCTCTACTGAGCTGTGTGCGAATTAGCCGCTTCTTCGCCTCCGAGAGGCAGAGATCGCGGTTGCTTGGAAGAGGCGAAGAACGAAGCCGCAAAGAAGCGGGCTTGTGTGCGAAGCCTTCCGACTGCTGGAGGACGGTGGCTGCCGCTCTCCTGCCTGTTGAATTCACTCTCGGCAAGCGAATGGAAAGCGTTCCAGGACAACTTGCCTGGGTTTTGACTTGGTCCTGATGCGTCCCACCTTGGCAAGTCTTGCTCGTCGCCAGAGGCTCCGAGATGCACAGAAGACGGTGGCAGCTGCTGAAAAGAAGGGCAGCGGTGAGTTTGTCGACAAGCAAGAACATAGGCAGCTGCCTGTGCTTGGGAAGGAGCAGCTGCCTGCTTTTGGCAATTGCCTTCACAGCGCCCAGAAGCCCGGTGCTCTGCTGCTTTGTTTTTCGCAGTCAGTCAATTGCACACTAGTGAAGCTGAGCCAGGCTCTTCAGCTTTGCTGCTTTTGAGCATCTGTGCTCCACTTATGCTCTGTGACATCTCTGGAGGTGGTTTGCCTCGCCCAGGCTGGCAAGTGCCCGCTAGTACCTAGAGCTGGGCAGGAGAGGGCAGAGAGCACTTCCATCTGACAGCAGGTTGCAGATTGCCTCGGAAAGAGCCGTGTCCTTGGAATGTGCAGCAAATCCTCTTTCTTTGCAAACCGCGGTTAGTGTGCAGTGCAGGTACGCTCTCCCCTTGCCAAATGGAGTGGGAAAGCTTTTCGCTAAGATAGAGACGACTAGAGAAGCAGAAGCGCGGCTCCGGAGCTATCCGGAGGAAAGTGCCGCTTCCCGGCGTCTTTCGGCTTGAAGCGGCGCTCCGGAGCGCTGCGCTGCCGCTCTACTGAGCTGTGCGCGAATTAGCCGCTTCTTCGCCTCCGAGAGGCAGAGATCGCGGTTGCTTGGAAGAGGCGAAGAACGAAGCCGCAAAGAAGCGGGCTTGTGTGCGAAGCCTTCCGACTGCTGGAGGACGGTGGCTGCCGCTCTCCTGCCTGTTGAATTCACTCTCGGCAAGCGAATGGAAAGCGTTCCAGGACAACTTGCCTGGGTTTTGACTTGGTCCTGATGCGTCCCACCTTGGCAAGTCTTGCTTGTCGCCAGAGGCTGCGAGATGCACAGAAGACGGTGGCAGCTGCTGAAAAGAAGGGCAGCGGTGAGTTTGTCGACAAGCAAGAACATAGGCAGCTGCCTGTGCTTGGGAAGGAGCAGCTGCCTGGTTTTGGCAATTGCCTTCACAGCGCCCAGAAGCCCGGCGCTCTGCTGCTTTGTTTTTCGCAGTCAGTCAATTGCACACTAGTGAAGCTGAGCCAGGCTCTTCAGCTTTGCTGCTTTTGAGCATCTGTGCTCCACTTATGCTCTGTGACATCTCTCGAGGTTGTTTGCCTCGGCCAGGCTGGCAAGTGCCCGCTAGTAGCTAGAGCTGGGCAGGAGAGGGCAGAGAGCACTTCCATCTGACAGCAGGTTGCAGATTGCCTCGGAAAGAGCCGTGTCCTTGGAATGTGCAGCAAATCCTCTTTCTTTGCAAACCGCGGTTAGTGTGCAGTGCAGGTCCGCTCTCCCCCCTTGCCAAATGGAGTGGGAAAGCTTTTCGCTAAGATAGAGACGACTAGAGAAGCAGAAGCGCGGCTCCGGAGCTATCCGGAGGAAAGTGCCGCTTCCCGGCGTCTTTCGGCTTGAAGCGGCGCTCCGGAGCGCTCCGCTGCCGCTCTACTGAGCTGTGTGCGAATTAGCCGCTTCTTCGCCTCCGAGAGGCAGAGATCGCGGTTGCTTGGAAGAGGCGAAGAACGAAGCCGCAAAGAAGCGGGCTTGTGTGCGAAGCCTTCCGACTGCTGGAGGACGGTGGCTGCCGCTCTCCTGCCTGTTGAATTCACTCTCGGCAAGCGAATGGAAAGCGTTCCAGGACAACTTGCCGGGGTTTTGACTTGGTCCTGATGCGTCCCACCTTGGCAAGTCTTGCTCGTCGCCAGAGGCTCCGAGATGCACAGAAGACGGTGGCAGCTGCTGAAAAGAAGGGCAGCGGTGAGTTTGTCGACAAGCAAGAACATAGGCAGCTGCCTGTGCTTGGGAAGGAGCAGCTGCCTGGTTTTGGCAATTGCCTTCACAGCGCCCAGAAGCCCGGTGCTCTGCTGCTTTGTTTTTCGCAGTCAGTCAATTGCACACTAGTGAAGCTGAGCCAGGCTCTTCAGCTTTGCTGCTTTTGAGCATCTGTGCTCCACTTATGCTCTGTGACATCTCTCGAGGTGGTTTGCCTCGGCCAGGCTGGCAAGTGCCCGCTAGTACCTAGAGCTGGGCAGGAGAGGGCAGAGAGCACTTCCATCTGACAGCAGGTTGCAGATTGCCTCGGAAAGAGCCGTGTCCTTGGAATGTGCAGCAAATCCTCTTTCTTTGCAAACCGCGGTTAGTGTGCAGTGCAGGTACGCTCTCCCCTTGCCAAATGGAGTGGGAAAGCTTTTCGCTAAGATAGAGACGACTAGAGAAGCAGAAGCGCGGCTCCGGAGCTATCCGGAGGAAAGTGCCGCTTCCCGGCGTCTTTCGGCTTGAAGCGGCGCTCCGGAGCGCTGCGCTGCCGCTCTACTGAGCTGTGCGCGAATTAGCCGCTTCTTCGCCTCCGAGAGGCAGAGATCGCGGTTGCTTGGAAGAGGCGAAGAACGAAGCCGCAAAGAAGCGGGCTTGTGTGCCAAGCCTTCCGACTGCCGGAGGACGGTGGCTGCCGCTCTCCTGCCTGTTGAATTCACTCTCGGCAAGCGAATGGAAAGCGTTCCAGGACAACTTGCCTGGGTTTTGACTTGGTCCTGATGCGTCCCACCTTGGCAAGTCTTGCTCGTCGCCAGAGGCTCCGAGATGCACAGAAGACGGTGGCAGCTGCTGAAAAGAAGGGCAGCGGTGAGTTTGTCGACAAGCAAGAACATAGGCAGCTGCCTGTGCTTGGGAAGGAGCAGCTGCCTGGTTTTGGCAATTGCCTTCACAGCGCCCAGAAGCCCGGTGCTCTGCTGCTTTGTTTTTCGCAGTCAGTCAATTGCACACTAGTGAAGCTGAGCCAGGCTCTTCAGCTTTGCTGCTTTTGAGCATCTGTGCTCCACTTATGCTCTGTGACATCTCTGGAGGTGGTTTGCCTCGGCCAGGCTGGCAAGTGCCCGCTAGTACCTAGAGCTGGGCAGGAGAGGGCAGAGAGCACTTCCATCTGACAGCAGGTTGCAGATTGCCTCGGAAAGAGCCGTGTCCTTGGAATGTGCAGCAAATCCTCTTTCTTTGCAAACCGCGGTTAGTGTGCAGTGCAGGTCCGCTCTCCCCTTGCCAAATGGAGTGGGAAAGCTTTTCACTAAGATAGAGACGACTAGAGAGGCAGAAGCGCGGCTCCGGAGCTATCCGGAGGAAAGTGCCGCTTCCCGGCGTCTTTCGGCTTGAAGCGGCGCTCCGGAGCGCTGCGCTGCCGCTCTACTGAGCTGTGCGCGAATTAGCCGCTTCTTCGCCTCCGAGAGGCAGAGATCGCGGTTGCTTGGAAGAGGCGAAGAACGAAGCCGCAAAGAAGCGGGCTTGTGTGCGAAGCCTTCCGACTGCTGGAGGACGGTGGCTGCCGCTCTCCTGCCTGTTGA